>NC_045151.1:2591593-2892611 GCF_008831285.2 Nymphaea colorata
TTTTGGGGTGAATTCATAAATACAAACTACACTTGAAGCATTGGTATCCACTCATGACCTTGGGTTTTCCTAGAACATATTTGTGGTGTATTTATCTTTATCTAATTGCATTACACTATAGATAAATCAAGACACAAATTTCAACATTCTTCATAGTTTTTGCCATCATTTTTTTTCAAATGGTTTCTATCATTAGTAGTTAGTTGTGAATAAGACGTTATCGCATCCGCCATTTGTCTTTGTATAGTAAACATATGTCTTTTTTAACGCAACTTCATAATTCACAACATTCTTCATGGTCTTTGTCATCATTTTTTTCAAATGATTTCTATTATTCATAGTTGTGAATGACACATTATCACATCTATCATTTATCTTTGTAAAGTAATTGTAAGTATTTTTTAGATCAATATCAATGTTATCAACTATTTACCTACTATAGTATGTGAAGATGTCATTTTACAATGTGTTTTCAACAAAAGAGACATACTTAGAGGTGTCAATTCATGGTTTTAATCACAGAAGAAGGTAGTATGTCGTATTTCTCAACTGGAAGCAACATTATGAATGCTCTTAGTTGGCAACTATACATTGAATTTGACTTACGAATGTTGAATTTCTACTTGGTTGCTTTCAAATTTCTTGAACCAAAGATATGTCATTTTGATTATGCCACCATCATATTTTTGCCTCAAAAGAACTTTCTTAGGTTAAAGTTATGTCATAGAGCATATATAATGTAAAATTTGTGCACATTAGCCAATTACATTCCCACCACTAGAATATAAAAGTCAACAACAACAATTTTAATTCTTACACATGTATTAATCTCACAATGAGAAAAAACTTGCCGTCTTCTTCATCTTTCCTATCACTAGACACAATGTTAACTTTAGCTGTGTCCACCTAAACATTTAATGTACAAGTTTTGTTTCATGCATGTCATTTAATTAGATATTCACATCATCCATAAAACTTTCGACTTATTGAAATTCTAATTCTTTATTGCCACTAGATGGTAAGACTTCTATTATAAAAAGCAATATCATATGAAGCGATCATTAGTACATCAATAGTACATGCATATACAAAATTGAAGTAATTTTAGGGGACAACTAAATATTCAACAATTTACAAAAGAGGCAGGTATCAATTAAACAATAACACTTAAACAATGAGTGATTTATCATAAAAGAATAAATCTGTAAAAATTTGCCAAAGAAAACTGAATATTGTTACAAATACAAAACGAATTACATACGATGACACCAATTTAATATATATGCAACAAAAAAGACATACTTGGTGGTACCAAAATATTAGTGACATTTTTTTCATACTTTTTTGATGTACTTAATTAACGCATCAATGATGTCTACCTTTACTGATGTGACCATAAAGCATCAATGGAAGTATCATGGCATTTTTGTACCAATGTTTTCTTTGGCATCATTAGAAGCATCACTAAAAGTTTTACATATTTTTGCTATATTTATTAATGTTTTCACTTACACTAGTGAATACTCTCATTTTCAGAACGATGGTACCTATACCATACTTTTCATTTAGAAGGAATTCTATGATTATTTTTGTTCAACAACTAAATGTTGATTATGGCTTGGAAAATGTTGAATTTTCATTTGGTTTTCTCTAACCTTGCTTGAAACAAACAAGTATTTGCCTTTTTTGATAAGGACAACGCACATTTTTATCACAAAAATGTATTGCAACACTGAAATCATATTATAGAATATAAACATTGTAAAATTTGTATGTGTTGGCCCTATTATTTAACTACGATGATATTGTCAGAATATACAAGTCAACAACATTTCTAGTGTCAACACCTATATTATACTCACAATGGAAAAAAAATAAGATCTTCACCTTTTTATCACTTGAAACAGTGTTACTTTTAGGTGTGTCATTCATATAGTTTACCAAAACATTTTCATGTATAAGTCTACTTTCAAGTCCATTCTTTATGTATATGTTCTTTTCATTCATCAAATAGTACGATGAACTAGCTTGGGGCTGTGTGGTCTTTTCTCAAACTATCTTCTTTATCCATGTATATCAATATTTCAATGAAATTGATTATTTTCCATATAAGCAGAAAATAAAACAATGTATAAATAGATATTAAAGTAATTAAGTTAAAAGTATGAAGCAAGCATTATAGCTTGTTCAAATGCATTTATGTAAAAACATGAGTATTGACTTTTTTATTCATGGGTAACCTAGGAGCGATATCTCATGAATTCCCCCAACACACAAGCATGAGTTCAAGTTCAAGGCTGAGCAAGCAACAGCTAGAGAGGTAAGGTTGGGCTTTGTGTCGGCCGACTCAATACGAAGTTGTTCTTGGGTCAGCTTGTAGCTTGTGCTCGTGATTCTAGCTTTTCGGAGTCACCCAACCATCTAACTAAGAATGTCTAATCCAACAAAATGAATGGTTAAGAGAAAGCCATGGAGAAAAAGTGATGAACATTTTTGTTTTATAGTATGAGTTCACACTTTTTTCTCTCAACTATCCATCTACTTCAGATGGACAGCCTTGGTTCATTGGCTAGGTGACTTTGGATAGTCTGAATCATTATTCATTCACTCATATATAATATATGAAAATTGAATGGTGACTCTGGCTTTTCAGAGTCTCATGATGGATAGGTAAGAGAAAAGCGAGGAGAAAATGTGATAGATATTTTGTTATGTACTATTAGTTCACACATTTTTTTTCTTGTTTTTCTCTCAACCATCCATCTACTTTAGATGGATGGCCTTGGTTCGATGGCTGGGCGACTTTGGATAGTTAGAGTCACCCAAACCATCTAACTAGAGTCTCACACACACACACACACATATAGTCAGACCCTAGCGGTTGGCCTAAGGCCTGAATTTGAGGCGTAGGATCAACGTGTTTCAAACAAGATTGAACGAGTTGCAGGGATTAACAAATAAAAGTGCTAATGTCATAACCAGCCCGTAAATTGTTAAAACTTTCATAAAAGCCAAACTAAGGAGTAATGTACCTTGGATTTGACTCTCTGCTTTTGGTTGTCTAGAGATAACTTTTATGCTTAGCCTGCAACAAGACCTTGATTGACTCTGGTCCAATAAAAGCAAGTCCTACGGTCAATCCAACAGCAATAACGAAAGCAGTTGAAATTAGGGAATTCATCGTGAGCTCTTCTTAACAAAAAATGAAGAAATGGTTAACGATATAATCAAATAAAGCAATAAATTATTATACATAATTAATAATATATATTATATTATCTATTAATTTGTTAGATTACTTATTATTTCATATTTCATCACTAAGATCCATACAACTAAAGTAAGAACTCTGAATCCAATTTGACTTAAGAGGTGATAATATTTGACATTGCTACATTACTATTTGAAGAAGTGTTTGATATTACTATTTGATGTTACTAAGTCTTCAACACCACTTCAACCTCTCGTTTTTATTCACTATCCAAGCCTTTGAAAACCCATATTAATTCTTCTGCAACCTTTTTCCTAACAATTCTTCCAATTCCTCCCTCCTTTTATCTGTTCTATGTGCATTCACTCCCCATCTACTCTCTTTGCATTTACGGCTTAACTCTTCAAAGAGAGAGAGAGCCCGAAAGGGTGCGAGAGAGAGAGGAGGGAGAAAAATGGCCGCAGTCACGAGTGCCATCATCGCCATCGCGGCCGTTGTTCTGGGCTGGATCGCAATCGAGCTCGCCTGCAAGCCCTGTCTCGAGAAGGGGAGGGAGGCAATAGATCGGAACCTCAATCCCAATTATGATCCCGACGACGACGTCCGAGCTCCTCTCTCCGCCACCTCATAGATTCGGACATTGTGCAGGAGAGAGCGCCATAGACTGCCAAAAGGATGCTCCCTCCGCTACCATGTTTTTCTTGGAATTGAGGGTGAAAGATTTTCTAGTATATGTTTTTCTTTTCTGTTTCCGCATCACCACTCTGTATCCACATAAAAATTAATGCGTGTGATTTTTCCTTTGATCTTTATCGTCCTGATGCTGTAATTTTCGAAACCTAGAAAGCGAATTTTAGATGTTCAAAGATGCACATTAGATGTGGTACGGTAGCTAAGCAGGCTGCAGATCGATTTCCCTCATTCGGCTGCTACGTAATGGGTGATCTGTGGTTTGGTAAAGCTCTTGCAAGAGAATCCAGTTAATCTTGCAGTTATGGAAACTTTGTGAACAAGCCATCTTTCTGCTTTGTCTGCACCTTCAATCAAGCTGTTACATGCTTCAGAAAAAAAAAGCCAAAAAGTTGGTATCATGTGCAGGTGCATCTTGAAATTGTAAGAACAAGTTTTTTTTTTCTGTTTTCATGGTTTTCACTTCTTCATTCACCAAAAGAAAAAAAAGAAACGGAAAAAGAAAAGAGCATTAAATTGGAATAGTATCTGCACTGATAGGAAATCTCATTGGTGCTAGAAGTGAAGATAAATATACCCAAAGGTCTCAAGTACAATGTGGGAAGGTTTGTGTGTAAACCATTAACTGTAGAAGTGGAGAGCTGGTTGGGCGTCAGTTTTCTCAGTTCCTGAAATTGGAAAATAAATTTCACCCACTGGTAAATTACAGCTCTCATAATTCACCCTCTTTTTCTTAGAATAACTCGGAAAATTTCGTTTTTGCATCAAACATACAGATGAAAACAGATAAATACTGCCTATGACGCATAAGAGTTTGTGGTTTTGCATATAGGAGTACACCCACTTCACTTAATTGTGGAAAGAGGGATACAAAAAATGCTGCTTCTTTTCTGTTGATATTCGGAATTTCTTTCCTTTTTCTTTGGCTGCATGATGGAAATCAAATACTGACTCTTCTCCTTACGCCAAGTATGTTTCTCTGGTCATACGATGGTTAGAACTTAGAACTGTACAACTGGATCTGTTACAGAAAACCAGCCATCAACTTGAGATCTGCATTGTCGTTTGATCATCCCTTCTGTTATTGGCACTTAGAAGCAGTTTGCCTCGATTAAAACTATATTACAAAAGAAAAGATTGTAAGCATGATCTCTCTGTGTTCTCTCATAATATTGTTGACAATAAAAGACCAGGTTTTTCTGTGCAGAAGACATAAGATCAGTTCATTATTTAAGTACCAGAGATGCATAACACCGAGAAACAGACTACGCCACCCGCCAAATACTCAAAATTCTTTATTCTGAAACAAAATAAAGGGTAGATGTTATTTCTTAGTTCTTATGGACATCATATGAAAGATGAAGGCAATGCAGTTTATCATGTTCCTTGAAATTGGAGGATTCTTTAATGTTTCTCTTGAGTGCTGGACTGAGACAGTCTTGGGGAGATCATCATCGCTGATCATGGAGGTCAGGCTCCGGAGATAGGATCTAGACTGTGGCAATGCTAGCAGAATCAGCGTGAAGCTTTCTGGAAGATGTCTGGTCTGAGTTTTTACTGTGGCAGTGGCTTCCATATGCACCCATAGTTGCTGCATTCGGTTTGAGTAAACTCTGGATCAATCTGTGTTATGCTTCCTGCACTTGTTTTGAGCTGTTAATGTCCTGCATCTGGGCATTGTGCTTCCCTCTGACCGGTTCCCTTCTTTGGAGCCAACCACCGGCTTCAAGAAGCCCTTGTGTTTCAGGTCGCCTATTATATTCAGTGATGCAAGAACTTAACTATATTACTGCGGCAAAGTTCTGTATGTTACAGCTTTTCGAGCATAAATGCATGAACGGCGACAATTGTGGAATATATATCAAGCATATGAAGCACTCTACAATGGACAGGAACCAGCATTAGACATTGTAAGTTATGTATTTAAATCACTATATTTATTATCATATATTATTGATTTCAGTTTTGTTGTTGTGCCTCATTTAGCACTCTTTGACACCTAATTATTGTAAGACTAAAGGTGGGCGTCTGGCCGGGCTGGGCTCTAGATATAAACAATGATGTTGGTCCTTGCTGAGTCAGGCTGTGCCCTATTCGGTCTGATAATATGTATATAAAAAATATTTTAATGTATTATGTTTTTGATCTATTAATTTACATGCCGTTCCTCAAAGAAGATCGTTGCATAGTTCGGGTAGTCTTGACTGCAGTCATGATAAATTATCATATTATTAGCAACTTTAGATCATTACTGGCATCAACACCCTCTCAAAACAATGTTATTATACATGTTGCTGGTGATTTGATACTAAGGATTTACTTTTGGCGATTTAACTAATAAGCATTACAAGTACTAGTGGCAACTTAAGTATATGTTGGTTTTCGTTATTAATATTGAAATGGTTCTTTGAGTGATTACAATACAATGTTAATGATTCACTGTGACGCATTCATGATCAATCACATGCTAAACCTAATGATGTTCGTCCAGCAATTTATCAGAAATTTACGTGCTTTGACAGAAACACCCAAAATACACGAATATGAATAGATCACAGGAAATTGAAAATGAACCAGAATAGTAACACACCACAATGAAAGCCTGAATGGGGACTCTTGTTCGAGGTAGTCCACACTGACAGTCAACTTTGGCCGTGAAAACTTGAGTTTTGACTGTGATAGTTCACAGAGGATGGAAATTCAACGGTCTGGTAAGGGATTAGCTGGACTCGACAGTTTCGCGGAGGTTTTACTCATAGCGAAGGGGCTTGCGAAGGGTTTTACTCGACATAGAAGTTGGAGGACATTAATGCCTTATTGATTGATGTTTATCAATGTAGTGTTCAATAGCCTTGGATTCAATTTGGAAGAGCTGTAGTGTTCAATAGCCTTGGATTCAGTTTGGAAGGGCACCATTTTAAAAATACTCATCGTGGGGCGCCTATATATATATATATATATATATATATAAAAGGATAACGGTTTAAAAATGCCTATTTAAAAATAAAAAAATTTTAATAGACTAATGTAAGCAATTGTTCACACCAATCACCATGTGGCTCTTCATATCTTCATATTTGAGGCTGTACTAAAAAGTGTGGATTGTAAGATCATACAATTAAACAGATTAAGAATATTGCCCAGACCAGTCACCATGTGGCTCCACCACTGCTTGGATCTCATATTTGAGGTTGTATTAAAAAGTGAGGATCGTAAGATCATACAATCAAATAGATTGAGGATACTGCCCAGACCTCACACCATGTGGCTCCACCACTTGGATCTCATTTTGAGGTCGTATTAAAAAGTGTGGATTGTAAGATCATACAATTAAAAAGATTGAGGATCTTATGGATATTAAATGTTATATGTAAAAATCATGAATTTAAAAGTAGAATGGAGATGTTTGAAGGAATTGGTAAAAAGATTGAGGATCTTATGGATATTAAATGTTATATGTAAAAATCATGAATTTAAAAGTAGAATGGAGATGTTTGAAGGAATTGGTTCAACAGACAAGGTGGCTCAGTTGGTTTTCATTTTGAATATAAAAAAACATCAACTCTTTATAACTCTTTATGCTGCAAAAACGAGTGCTAGTGATGTGCAATTTGAAGTGTTGGGGAGGTGACACTCTGAGCACCAAAAGCAAGCTCTACACCACATAGAAATGATGTGTTGGATGGTAGGATGAAATGCTGTTCATTTTCACCCACAAAAAGCAAAAGTAAGGTTTGACCCAACTCGATAAAGAGTTCGGCTTAGCCCAAGCTCAACTCCACTACCTAAAACTCGAGTCCAGTTCGGCTCCATTAAAACTAAAAAATATATATTTAATGTAAGATAATATATAAATATAACAATTATAATATTATATATATTAATAAAAATAATATTAAAATTAAGTTATCGAGCAAAATTGATTCGAGTCAAGCCAACCCAAGCCCGCACTCAATTTTCGGGCTCGAGTGGGGTCAAATACCGAATCTCTGTTGGGTACTTGATCTGCTCAAGAAAAATGTCTAAGATCCTTGAACAGATGCCCAGTCTCAACCAAATGAAAAAATGTAACCTTATAAACTACGACTGTGAGATAGGCTGTGAAAGACACCACACGGTAGGCTGTGAAAGACGCCACACGGCACTTGCGCAATTGAACGGGACTGCACTGAATCGGCCTGGAGAAACGTTCATATATTGCGGATTTCCTTTTTACTTTTACACGTGGTAGTTACAGACAGGGCCCCCGAACAGGCAATCGCTTGTTTCCTCCGGACGAACTTAGACGCAGATGAAAACTCTACTCATACTCTCGTCCAATACAATTAAAACGCTGGAAAATCTAAACTGTAACAAAAAAATTTAGGCCGGGAGGCACAATTTCTGGAATATGAGGAGGTAGTTCTTATTCATGAAAAGTTGGTAAATTTCTGAAAAAAAGAGTGAGGGAGAAAAGGTTGCCGCCCCATTTTTTGGAAAAAAAGAAATTTGGTGGACGTGGGAGCACTGAACACCATTCGTCTTCATGGTAGCCTCTCATTCCTCCTCCCGCACGAAGCGAGACGTCTCTCTCCCTCTTTCTCTCTCGCGGAGTTGAGGTGAGCAGAGATGAAGTGAGAGGATGGTGTCGATGGTCATGGCTCATCTCCTATCTTGTCACCTGTATTTCTGCTCTGGCCTGCCCTCCCCACGAGCGACCAATAGGGGGAAATGGGCACAGTCGACTCCCCATCATGGCCTTCCGAGGAACACTCCATACCCATCTCCACTTCTGAGCTCGCCCTCCCTCTCCTCAGTGGTCTCCTCCTTCCTTATCACTAAGTTGGGGACTGCAGTCCAGGAGGAGGTTGACGACAAAGAACATAACGATTTCTACGTCAATCTGGGCTCTGCTGTTAGAACTCTCAGGGAAGACTTGCCTCTCATGTTCACTAAAGATCTCAATTACGAAATATACAGGTGACCTGCTGTTCCTCTTCCTGTGGTTTTGATCCCTTTGGCTGTGTCCCCTTCTAAGTTGGTTTATTTTCAAATTCATGTTTCGGTTCACTTTCTCTGTCTTGTTCTTTTTTGTTCTTTTGTGATAACAAATAGCTGTTATCTCTCTTACCATGTTATCCAGCAACTCACGTGGTTTGCAACTCCGTACACGCATGCCTGCTTTTTTCCTTTCAAGAATATCCAGCTTGTAGATCCCTTCCGTGTGATTTAGTCAGTTGCAAACTCATGGTCTTTGAGCTAAAACTTTGTTTTATCAATTCGGCAGAAAAATAGGTGATGGTTTTTTTGAGTTATTCTGTTTTAGTTCTTTGTACAGAAAAATTGATAGTGGTTAGCCACCTTTCCACTTGATAGTCGCCTGTGCTTTTTAAGGACGTGGATTTGATTAAATTACTGTTTTATCCCTTCTAAAGAAGGTAACAGTCTCAGGTTCAAGCGTTGAGATAAGTTAGATAATCATGGTTTTAGCTCAGCCTTTCTTTGTCTCTTTGTTTCAGGGAAGATATAACGTTTATTGACCCGTTGAATAGATTTAATGGAATCGAGAATTACAAACTCATTTTCTCAGCACTGCGTTTCCACGGACGGCTACTTTTTAAGGAGATTTGGCTAGAGATATGTAAGATTTGGCAGCTTTCGGAGAATGTAATACTTATCCGCTGGACTCTCCATGGCATTCCCCGAGTGCCTTGGGAGTCAAAAGGGCAGTTCCAGGGGACTTCAAAGTACAAACTGGATCGGAAGGGGAAAATTTATGAACACACAGTTGATAATTTGGCTCTCAATTTCCCGAAAACGTTGTCCCCTGTTTCAGCTCTTGATATGGTCGCTGCTAGCTGCTCAGCAAGTCCAAAGCCAACATTTTTTAGTGGCTGTGTGAATTTTCCAAACTATCCCTTTGAAACGTCATCATGGTTGAATTTCTATTTGGCAGTCAAACAAACTTTGGATCAAGAAGGCCATCAGCTTACTTTTGCTTGTTGCAGATGATGAATTTTGATCTTGCTGTTTTTGTCATGTGGCCTTTAACTTAATCTTGCTGATATTGTCATGTGCCTTAAAGGTGCTCTAAGAGAAGTGTTACCTGCAATATTGATGTGGTCAAAGATTAATACAAATGTTCTAAGATATGAATTCGTCCATTATGTCATAAATTTTGTGGATATGCAACAAGGGGATGTGTACATAGGTGATTGTAATCTAACATTCTTATAGCAACTTTTAAATAAAGCATCATGCTGTTTTTCTTGAACTTGATATGTTTTTGGTAGCTTACTTTGGTTACATCCATAATCAATCCCCAAATTACATTGATTTGTTCAGAACTTCATATCCCATCTTTAATTGAATAGTTTATACTTTATCCTTTTTGGTTTTGGTACTTATGTTATTGGGCGATTTTTTTACATAACTTCTGCTGGTTTTCTTAGTCCTCTTTTGAACAGTTATCCTTGCATTTTGGTGCTTATGTTGTTAGGCTGGTCTGGCACATTCTATATTGGGATTCTACTTGTGGCCATCTTTACTTGACTTGTTACACTTTCCATGTTGGGTACCTGTTTTCTTAAGCAAGTTCAGTTTGCATTCCATGTTGTCTTTCTCCATTTGGTTGTATGACTTACCGATACATATTGAAGTGAACAGAATGAAAATTGGCCCCTTCCGTTAACATTGTTTTAGATAGCCTGGCACCAATGCTATAAAATGTGTATCATGACTTTTGTTTCCAAAATAACGAACATAATATAAGTATAATGTAACATAATAAAAAATTGTAAATTTTCTAAAAAAAAAAATTTAGGTCCAAAATATCATAAAAGTTGAGACAAAAGTGAAAAAGAAAATTGCATAAAGTATGATGTTAACTACTATAATTGCACAATCATATGAATGCGAATTCCATATAATATTTGAATGCTCAAGCTGCAAATAATAGTATGTCCTAAGACTAATCTCTGTATTTATCAGAAACAATTGAATATTTAAAACTTCAAACTGCTGCCAGGATTAAATGGATCTGTAATGACATCCTTGAAAAACTGTATGATTTTTAAAAATCTTGCTCAAAGAAAAAAAAAGGACCAATACGCTAACTTTTGCAATGAATCAACTCAATTTTCTTTTTCCCTTCATGTGTAAGAGTACCTCTTCTAGCACATTCAGTGTTCAGCCTCAGAAAGGGTCGGTGCAACTTTAAACGAAAAGGGGAAGTTCTGGCGCTTTCTTCTTTTGGGTGTAAGATGCTATCATGGTTCACTGAGTAACACAAAATGATATTGAGTTACACTTATACCCTTATAAATACATCCTTGAAACTAGTTTCAGGATTGTAGTGGTATATGTTATCCCTATAATTAGGGAAAGTAGTGAGAAAACTTTCCTGTTGGGCAGTAGACGGGTGCTTCAGGTTTTCTACAGAATAGGAACCATGATCGGCATCTACCAGGTCAGCAAGTAAATCATGTGAAAAAAAAGCCTCGTCTTTGGAGATTTGACTAACACCACCAAGTTTGTGGTGGATTTAAAAGTACTCAGATTGTTATTTAAGTGAAGTAACAGGTTGTCTGATCTGCCTGCTTATTATGTGCAATGAAATGTATGAAGGCTGAAGTGGATTTAGCTAGGAGCATTTACAATTACACTGGAGTCATGGACATTGTCTACAGTAGGACTTGGGATATTTTTTCGTGAAGAAATGGAAATACAGGTTACAGAATGACTGCCAATTTCTGATATTGTACCCTTCTCTGAGTTACTTGCCAATTAATTCTTCTGAGTTACTTGCCAATTAATTCTTTCTTTTATGTAATGCTGATGACTCCTTTTCTTCATCTACTGCATTCAAAATATGTCCTATTTTCTCAAATAGGATAAGAAAAACCTCGTGTATTTTAGTCAATGTGCATCTATATATATATATATATATATATATATATATACTCCTTTTCTTCATCTAGTGCATTCAAAATATGTCCTATTTTCTCAAATAGGATAAGAAAAACCTCGTGTATTTTAGTCAATGTGCATCTATATATATATATATATATATATATATATATATATATATATATATATTCTAATAAGCAGAATAGTTATGCCCATCTTGTATTCAGGGAGTCTGCTGGCTGTTGCTTAGAGTAGCTTATTTTTTATTTCCATAAATCTCTCTGTGTCTCTCTTTCTTCTAATGTACAACAGTGCAAGTTTGACTTTTGTACTTTGAAATTTCTATCCTTGCTCATGCAATCTCATTATCAAGGATAATAAATAACGACAAACCCACAAACCTGTAACTTAGACCTTTCAATTATTCTTATCACATGCTTCTACATATCAGGTAGTGCATGTATCCAATTTATTTTTGTAAGGTTTTTCTCTCCCTATCTTATTCTACCATTTCCCTCTCTGCAGTACTTTATTTTCATATATGCTGAGGTTGTTTTCCCCTTCAAATTACTTCATTCCATACATAGGACGTCCAATGAGCCCATAAACTTGAGCTAGGCTGATTTCATCTCTAGTTGGTTCAAGCAAACCAAACTTAGTTTGAGCTTGAACATCTATGACAAGATTAGCTCGAATTGGAGCTCAAAGGCGGTCCCTATCTCAAATTTAGCTTGTGTGAGTTGTTTTGTTGAACTATTGTTTTTCTTTTCTGAAATATAATGAAGGATAAGATCATCTACTCCACTTCCCAAACCTTCACCTTGAGAATGTTCAATACTTCATCTGAATCAAGGGGCTTCTTCATAACCTGCAATTTCTCATCCTGAACCCTGAGAAAACATGAACTTAAAACAGGAAACTATGGAAGATGAGGTAAATCACTATTGGCCCTTGCCAGCATTCTATTTCTATCAAACTGTCGTGGGCAACATGTGAGGTGGGATCAATTGCCTTCATCAAGGAATCCTATCAAATTTGTAACTGAAATCTAAAATTATGTTGGAAATTTTGAATGGCATTAAGCAAAAACGTCAGTGCCAGGGATAAACACGATTATATGATTTTGTATACCTGATGCAAACTCCTTGATTAAGTGAGATCATGTTATGAAAAAAAAAAGTGATAAACTCCATCATTCTCAAAGCTTCTTCCTAAAGAATAATGGACATAGGTTTCAATGTAGTGGACTTGTTTGTCCTGGATAAAGTCATGGATAGGATGGGTTTTGGAATGGACCAAGATGGAGGATCTGCTAAAAAAGCTCCCTTCTCCATGAACACTAATGGAGTTGGACAGATAAACTTCACTGTCTTAAGAAGATCAGAAGAAGGGATCTCTATTTTGTCCTTTGATGTTACATAAGCTTTTGCTGTCTTAAAACCTAGGAGGCGGTGTTTGTAGACATAAATGCACCTTTTAAGCATTGAAACACTTTTATTCCTACAATCCCTAGCCACTTTAGCACTTATTAAAGGACTAGGATACTGGAGCTGCTCAATGCCTTGAATTTTCATTGTTAACTGGGTAGAAATGTGTAGCCTCAATGTTTGATCTGAAATGAACTCTATAGAGCAACTGAAATTATTTTTGGCTGCAGGAAGCAAGACCTCCCAATTAGAGAGCTAGACTTTCACTAGAGAAGGCTGTTTCTGTTAATCATGGAATGATGATTTAACGTAGAATTCAGTAAGTAAAACTTGACATCCACTGCTGTCTAGGAACACTATGGTGAAACATGTCATTAGTTTTTTCCCTCTTTGGTGTCATTTAAAATGACAGAACAAATAGAGAATAAAAATGCCATCTTCAGCTGGTCCCGTGAACCATGGAGTAGTAGGCATCCAGAAGTATTTATGTTGGACTGTTGGAGGTTTTGAACGTGGCCCACCTGTCTAAATGTTGAGCCGTCTCTCTTCCATGAAGACAAAATTTATCTTAGCTTAACAAAAGGCAAACATGATGGCAGGAAGCACATGGATCCCCTTGAGATGTCAAATTACGAGTCAGGAAGCTTAAGAAGGCCAAGTACTATGAGGTTGTTCTGATGGCATTTTGCTGCTTAAGTTCCTCTATCATGCCCCCTTAGAGTAGGTGTGGCTTGTTTTATAGAATATGCACTAGGCAGATATGGATTTTCATCTTAAGCGTCAGTTTTGCAAAGTTGGTTTCCTTGAGCATGATAACCAAAACATTAAGGAGGACTGTATGTGCCCGATAAATGTGTTATTTATATATAAATATAAGAACAAATTGTTGACACATCATTTGGTCACAGGCGTAATTCCAAGACCCTTGTATTCTAGCATGGCTAAACTTTCAATCATATATACACCCAAAATAAGGATTAGGGAAGTTCCAACTGGGCCCTTAGGGGCTGTTTGGTAGTAGGAACCACTTGTTACTATTTCATGAATCTACCTCAAGGATTGAGGCAAGTTCATGAAACATTGTGTTACAGTATTTCACAAACCTACCTCAATCTTTGGGATAAATGCATGGGATAGTAACAAACTGTTATTGTTGCCATGTAATTGGGATTGCAGTTTGCTTGTTGATGGTTTGATGTCGAAATAGCTGGATGCTTTCAGAAACCATATACTAGTAAACAAGTTAGAACAAAATGGACCAACTCACGCATTGACTGGGTTATTTGCAGTAGGATGGGAGTTGGGACACATCAATAACATGGTTGATTGAATTTTTGTACTTAAGTGAATGCTTTTTGCTCATCTATTCAGTATTTACTCTGAATATTTATTATTTTTCAAAAGGCCTTGATAAGAAATAGTGTTGCACCTGCTTCATATGGAAAAAATTATCCTGAAAAAAGTATACACTTCTATCAAAGCATGCTCAAGTGTTGGAGTCTCAACAAAAAGCTCGGTTGAGCTTTGATTTCTTGCAGAGGCCAATTGATAGGAGTTCCTAGGACAGGGGGAATTGGGATGTCTCTCCACGCTTGTCCTGTTCCAGTGGACAAAACAGTGTACCTATCCATCATTAGATGAAATTAAGAGTGGACAAGGTGTCCCATCCCCCATTCAAACCATGCTGGTACCATTGGTCCCACAGTAATGCGCCATTCAATCCGGGATGGAATGCAACAGGTCGAGCACATGGGCAGTGGTCGACATACGAGGGACACTTGCAATATTTGAGTAAGAACATAAAAATAATTAGAAATACATATTTGGTGACATTAAATAATAATCTTTTGTGATGATGCATACAGTAAGTTTCTTGTAATAGCATATTCTATGTGCATCTAAGAATGCCTAATTATATGTTTTAGCTAAAGTATCAATAAAGTTGTTAGCCTTGAGCAAGGCAACAAATCATGCTCCACTAGTAGTAAAAGGAAAAAGCAACCAATTTTAAGTTACTTTATTAAAAAAAAAATCAATTCGCTACATATAGTTAGCACATTTTTCTGGGTAGCTACTTACAGAACTTGAGCGTGGAATTGGTGCACCTAAAGTGAAAAAGAGATTTTGCTAATTTGGGAAGGCAATTGGAAACAAAAATATGCAGTCATTTCTGCCCCATACAAATTTCTGCAATAAACATTATCATGACTGTGTTGCTTAACAATTTTGAGGATGAACAGGTCAATGATGCTGATAACATTAATGAATACCACTTACAAGTTAGCTTATACATTATTTTTGATATATGAAAACAAAATAGAGCCAATTGTAAAAAGTGTGTACCCGGTAACCATTTTGGGTGAGCAAGAAAAGTATTTCATCATACCATCTAGAGGAGAGCCACTGCTCCCATTGAACCCCTCGTCCTCATAGATGTTGTTTGGTAGTAATAACAAATTGTTACTGTTCCTTGAATCTACCTTTAAAAAATGTCGCAGATTCATAGGACACACTAATAGGGTACGGGGTCCTGCTTTCGGCTTCAGGGAACCACCCCTACTGCGCTTCAAATTAAGCGTCAGTGGCCCCCCATTTTAGCATAGAGGGTTGACACATTGAGGATTCAAAACAGAGACGGGTCACCTACCAACTTTACCCTATCTATTGGCGTGCCAAGCCCTTCTTTGGTAAGTAAAACTTTCATATTGTTGCCTCTTGTGACTGCTGCCCATTAGATCTCTGCCAGTGGGTCGCTCGAGTGCACTTCTTCTTCCTAAGATGCTTCCCTCGCAGAGCTTCTCCACTTTTCTCAGAGGACCATATATGGGTCAGATCTATTGTTGAATTAGTATTGGCCCTGCTCTAGGTTGAACTAAACATATCCATTGAGAGAGGTCTCTATCACTGAGAAGAACAGTTCCATTTGTTCTTTGCATGTGATTGGCCATTCGGTCAAGAAGCTTTGAAAAGAAGATAAAATTGCCAAAAATCAAAGTGGTCCTGCTGTATTCTGCCTTTTTTCCTATGTACCGTTGAGTTGGTGACAAAATGTCACTGGACATTATGCATTGACTGCCAAGTGGCCGCAGGAAGCACAAGAATGCTTTCTCCCTTGACAAGCTTGTATATCTGATGATTTTCTGTTATGTTTCATAAAATATAGGGATAGTTCAACTTCAACATTTTTCCGGACTTACATGCGGCTGACATCCATTCCCTACCTTGTTGTAATTAACATCCGTGATATTTGCACCTCTAGGATCTGTCATTTTGTTACATGAACAATTTAACCATAGCAACTTATAATGGATGCATATTTATCCAAGCGGGTTTATGTGTGAAAGATACTGCATATCATTTTACTTTCTCATTCCTCCTCCTTTTTATTGGTGATTGTGTAATTCAATTGAATAAAAAAGCAATTTGAGTTGAATAATTTGCCCTTTCTAGTGGAACCTATCTGAGATCATTATCTGTGTCCTTAATTTTTTACTCTGATATGTGGAAAATATTTGGCATAACCAGACAAAACCAATGGTTAATCAGGAATAGTTGAGTGAAAGGCAGGGATTGACTGGACTAGCAATAGATAGGTGTGAATTTGTCAATTGTCTATTAGTCAATGATGAATTTAAAGAAAAAATCCGACTTTTAAATTCAAAATCTGATTAAAATCTGAATCGACTTTTTAATTCAAAAATCCTATTAAAATCCGAATCCAAATATTTAAAGATCCCATTCTGATCCAAAGACTTTTTGATTTGACATCAAAAACTAACTTTTAAATTGCTAACAAGCCTAGCTAGCAAGATAATTCAATCCTCCAAGGACATTTGATAAATAAAACTTTTTTATGAGTTCAACAGTTGTTTCATATAAATATATTTATTTGTGATTAATTTTTATATTTTTAAAAATACTCATTTTATTAAAATTTCTTGATACAAGTTTTTTTATTATTTTTAGTTAAATAAATACATTATTTAAGATATCCTGTGTAGTTAATGCTTTAACTAGTTTGCTTGTTTACATAAAAACGTTTAATTAAATACTATATGAATTATTAAGTAATTAGTTTTATTTCATATAATTTTACATACTTTAAGTTAAATAATGTATACGGTAGCTATTTGACTGTTATTATGTGTAACTTCACAAAAGTCATTACCTCTTAATCAGATTATACCTTCATATATAATTTATATTCTTGTTGTATCATAACTTTAAGTTGGTGTGTTTGGGTAGACCTTTTGCCCAACCATTCATAGGTCGCCAAAATGTGGGGACACCAACTCAAGTTCTCAGGGTTCGGATATCATCTATACAAATGTCAGCACCTGCTTTTCAGATTCGGACATCAACTCACAGTTCAGATTCAGATATCAAACTGTAATTTGGATTCATATGTCAACTCAGGATTCAAATATACTTGTTAAGATGGTTAAGTATTTGTTCGGGTATTTGCTTAAATCTGAATCCGTATTCGATCGGATAAGATGGTTAAGTATCCGAGCATATTTACTTAAAACTGAATCCGAATCCGTTCCGTTTTTTTCATTTAGATGTTAAATTATTTATCATATCCGATGGATCCGTTGACATCCCTACTCCCAAGGCATATTTTTGAGGGGTTGGCCCTTCCTTATATAAACCATGTTTGCAATGAGTAAGACAATATACAAGTGAAATCTAAGATAAATCTAAAACTGTATAAGCTCAAAGTATGTGGTTACACAAAGCCATACAACCGTTATTTTCGAGCTTCTGAACTATCAAAGTTCCTCGTCCTTTTAACCTTGGTTTCTTAGTTCATCTAGGAACCCAATCCTTTTGGTGAAAGAATTCATGGGCTCCAATGATTTCAACTTCTTTTGATATAATTAAGTATTTCAAGAGTACTCATTTGGCATCTCCTTGGGATGGGATTTTGATAGAGAGATTGGGGTTTTTGCTCAAATCCCCATCTCAAAGTCCAAAAACTAATTTGGGGAAATTGAAAGGAACGCAACAAGAAACCACATTCAAAGAGAGAGAATGAAAGCAAACTATTAGGGTTTTGATTAAACTAATGATGGGATTACAAACGAAACGAGTCGTACGGCCCCTTATATAAGCTAAAAGTAGATCTGTATGCAGATCCAAATAAGAAAATGATAACTGGATCTATCTTGTTTCTGCATTACGCCATTCTCCCTGGGTTGGGGAAGAGTCATCCTTGATGAATTTAGATTGTTGGAGTTGCAAAATCAACTGATTCTTCATCTTAATCAACATAGGAAAGGGTGGGTTATGGGTTTAGACTTAGATAATGCAAAATTGCGGTGGGTTTAAGATATAGATATGGGTTTGGTGATGGGTACAAATTTAAGATATAAATAAGGGCTTGTACACTATGTACCGGTTCAAGAAGTTGCATTTGGTTGAACTGCAGATTGGTTTGAATCGGTAGGAAGAGGGTGGAAGTAGTGATTTTTGTTTGAAACCAGGTTAAAAAGACCATAAACTGGTGCTGAGAAGGGGATTTGGCGGACGCTAAAACTCCGTTTGGTGCGCAGGAAAAATACTGTGCATTAATTCACTCGCCTCACGCAGCCCTCTTCACCGCTTCATCGTTTTGAAAGCTTCCTTCGACCCTGTTCTGAACTCATCTGTCGGTGGCGGAACCGCATCACAGCAGCAGCGCTGTCTTTCTCAACTGCAGCAGCGTTACCTCCAGGTACTGGTCTCTCTCTCTCTTTATATATATTATATATATATAAACAATGAGGTAAGACGCAGGAGGTGCTTCCTGCAAAAGCAAGGGAGGGGGTAAAGGAAAAGGGGGGAAGAAGATTACCGGAGAAGCTTATGATTTGGGATAGAGAAGCGGAATGATGGCCGAATCCTTTCCGTTCCATGCGTTTGAATGTGACGGTAGTTTGGTGAAACGAAAATGCCCACAGGGCAGGCGAGGGGATTTTTGTGCGTTGGCGTGTGGTGGAACGAAAATGCGCACAGTGAGCAGGGCGAGGGGAACTTTCGAGTGGCGGAATGAGGCCATCTTCTGATTGCTTCTGAATTTGATTGGTTACTGTTTTTCTGTTTTGAATGATTGAACGTTCTGCTGATTGTTACGCTTTGCTTTTGTTCTGCAAGAACGAGCGAACGTTCTGCTGATTGAATTATTTATGCATGTACGAATCATGGTGTTGCTCTAATGTGCCCCATTCATCTGGAATCCTTCTAAGTTGAAGGGGGTTTACTGTTCAATGCTTCAGGTTTCTATCATTTTGCAAGATAAATATTATGAAGCTTTATAATACTTCAATTTGGAGTAGAGGAAACAGAATGGGCTAGATTAGCTTGCTTTTATGCCACTGACGTAGAGAGCTGCAGAGGGTGAGACGTTGTGGAAAGATGTACTTTAATCCTGAAAAAGCTTTTTTCTGTTGCTTTCTGTGTCTTACATATATATCCTCCCTTGTGACAGTGAATTTTGTTGTTCTATGGAACTTGTAGGAGTTGATTTGAAGATCAAGCAGCTAACTGTTGCAGGAAAAACTTAAGCTTACAATTTGGGACACTGGTAAATTTTATAAAGTGCTTATATGGAAGTTGTTGGAATTCACAATGTTTTAGTCTGTAGTTTGTTTTCCATTTACTAGATTCATTATCCTCCTTCCACCTGCTTGACTATATAAGAGAAAAAAAAAGCATTACACATAATACTTGCTTCTTCGTGTCCAACATGTCCTTACTGCACTGGTGTCTTAATTAGGTGACCAGGTGGATTGTATCCTTCCATGCGTTTGAACCAATTCATTAAGTGGGATGCTGATTTGTCAGGCTTGTAGAGTCAGGTAGATGTCCACAAGGTCCATGTGGTCAAACTCATTTTTTGTTTGTGAGAAGTTAAGGAATACAACAGATATCTTTTATCTGCATAATATGCAGTTCAATGTTGTAAAAGGCGAGAAAACGAGACGAGGCGTTGAGCCTCTCATGAGGCAAGACGTTAATTGAAGCGTGAATTATATAACATTTATCAAAATCGTTTTAACTCGTTAATTCGTTTAACTTGTTTAGTTAATTTAACTATTCTTTCAATATAACTTATTATATGCCAAGTTAAGTCGAGTTAAATTTAAGCGAATCGAGTTCTTATAACTAGAAATTGACTCGTTTAATATTTTAATATGTTTTCAATTCAATTCAACCTTCTGAACGAAGTTTACGAGTTTAAATTGGCTTGACCCGTTGTGGGGACATGAATCGGGTTACAGTAACCGGGAAACCATTCTACCGCTGTTCTTTTCTTATTTTACATTTGCAGTCCTTTTTCGGCTTGGCGTTGGCGTTTTTACTGAATTTCAGAAGTCTCCTCAGGCCTCCCGCCAGGGTCCCGCCCTTCTGGTCGGACTATCGTTCAGACGACGCCGGAGTGCAGGGTATTTACCGGAGACCGGTAAATTTCTCTTTCCTCTTTCATCTCTCTCTCTCTCTCTCTCTGCCTTCTTCCTCTTATTCCTCACTCTCCCTCTGCGGCTCCTTCCTCCGTTTCTGGTTTCACCATACCTTTCCCCTTCTCCTTCTTTTCCTCCTCTTTGTCATGCGGGTATTTTGGTTGGCTTGTTTTTAATTGTTGAAACTTTTATGAGAAGAATGGATGATAACGACGAAAGCCGCGCCGCTGCTGATGGCGCTATGGTCACCGTTGCCGGGGGAACAAGGGAATCGGTTTCTGTGGCGGCTGCCAAGGAAGAAAAGGCGAGGGTCGCCAAGGCGAAGAGAAAGAGGCGCTTGCTGAAGGAGATGAACCTCAGGAGCGACCGCGGTGTCTGTTACTTGAGCCGCGTCCCGCCTCAGATGGACCCTTCCAAGCTTCGCCAGATAATGTCCCAGTACGGTGAGGTTCTGCGGATTTACCTCGTGCCCGAAGGTGCGTTGCCTATGTTTCGTTAAAGTCGACTGTATCTTGCTCGTGGACAAGTAGAGTCAATGGAGCTCATGCCTCTGCATTCGGTGCCTTCACAGATCCTACGGCCCGCGTGCGTCGGAAGAGCGCCGGTGGTCACCGTGGTGAGCAATTTTCTGAAGGGTGCGTGCGCTTATCCAACAGTGTTAATCACAAGTCCTTGTTTATGGTTGTTCTGAAATTTGTTCAGTATTATTTTACATTGCTTGTATCATTAAGTGGGAATTATATCGGAACTTTTTGCTTGTTTCTGATTATATATGATGTTGAATATTCCTTAGGTGGGTTGAGTTTGCCAAGAAAAGCGTTGCCAAGAAGGTGGCGCACCTGCTAAATGGTGAACAGATAGGTATGCCTCCGGACTATGTTTCCTTTTTGTTTTCTATTAAAACTAATCCTATATCTGAACTTGGATTTACTTGTCAAAAGAAGCTATTAAGCTGAAGTTTGGTTTCTGTTCGTGAGGAATGGGCAATTTAATGTATTCATATTTGCAAATAGTAGCAGCATCCTAGTTCACAGTTATTGCCCACGATTGTAGTTCTCTTGCATAGCAATGAATGGGGTTCAGTGTGTTACATCATATTTAGTAACCATGGATTCCTTCTCTCGTATCGATATCGTCCTTGTAGCTTCAAAATAGTTTCAAAGTTGGAATCACAAGGAAGGCTAAAAAAATTCATGGGTTCTTTCCTTCGTATGATCCTCGATTAATAGTTTGAATCACAAGGAATGCTTTAAGAAAACAAAAAATCCCAGTTCTAGACTACTTCTAGTCACAAGGTTTAAGAAAACAAGACGTGATCTGGGTCACAAGAACTTAGTGCAGTTTGAATCAATTTTTAAAATGTAGTTCAGATCACAAGGATAGATAGGATGATCATAGTCCAAATGACAAAAAAGTTTTGATCAACTGAATGAGATCTCCCAACCTCTAAAGACTATCGTGCTTGTTTCTTAACTGATTCTTGGAATGGATGCCTTATTTGACTAACCCCTCAGATGTTTTATTCTTCATCCCTTGGTAGAAATTTCTTTTCATAGTCTTCAAAATAATTTCTTAACTATGTTTTGCATTAACAAGAGTATCACTTTGCATCTAGGTTCATGTTTGTAGTAGTGAAGTGAAAGTAAATGTTCATAACGGATCTAAATGATGAAAATTTATCAATGTTGAAGATAATTAGTACTCATTTTCATGCTAATCTGAATATGTAGGTCACCGGGCTTCTCTCTGAGCAGGAAAATGAATTTCCCTTGATTAAGGGTGTACTTCTAGAGGCTTAATTCCCATTTGTGAGAAATAACATTTAATTCATTAGGAAATGTCTTGTTCAATGGATTGTGTCTGGCGCAAATGGTTTTATTATAGCTTGTTTATGTTAAAATATAAATCCTTCACCAGCACGTTGAAGAGGAGTCTCTTAGGATTCCACCTCCTTGTAGAATGTGTTAAAATATTTAATGTCCTTGTAACATGTGAAGAGTCTCCTAGGATTCTATGTTATAGTTAATATCCTTGTTATATGGGAAGTCTCCTAGGATTTTATGTTGTAGTTAATATCCTTATAATATGTGAAGTCTCTTAGGTTTCTATGATGTAATTAATGTCCCTGGAGCTTGTGAAATCTCCTAGGATTCTACAATTGGAGACTCTTAGAATTCTGAAAATGGGATTATAAATAGAGGCCGTGCAAACCATTTTGGCTACGGCTTCTTCTCCTCAGTTTCTTCTTGTTTTCATTCTCTCTCTCCCTCTCTCTCTCTCTCTCTCTCTCTCTCTCTCTCTCTCTCTCTATCTCTATCTTCCTGCGTGAGTGCTGTTTTCGGGTTACAGATATTGGTGCTACATTTCTATCATGGTATCAGAGAGCCAGGTTACGTTATCTCTACCAAACGAAATGCCCAAACAGGTCTGATCTGGTTAGAACTCTTTTCTCATCTTGTCTCTATCCTGAATTTACTTTTCTCTTGCGCAATTCTTGTTCCTTTTTCTTCTTGCTTACCAAGGACACATCTTGTTATATCGTGTCTTCTTTCCCTCTCATCTTCTACCTATATACCATTCCTTTCTGCTGTCATGGAAAACCTTTCGCATTCTGGCATGTCCTCAAGTTTTCTTCCTCACCTTATTACCAAAAAACTCAACCATGAGAATTATCTGATCTGGAAAAGGCAAATCATGCCTTTCATAAGAAGTCAAGGCCTCTTTGGACATCTCGATGGTTCAACAAAGGCTCCACCAATATCCGTCTTACAGGAAATAAAAAATGAGGCAGGAGAAGTTATTGCTGTTCATGAAGACAACAATCCTGAACATGCTATGTGGATGAGACGTGATCAAAGTCTGGTTGCGTATATTTTGTCCACTTTATCTCAACAAGTGTTACTTTCAGTTTCTGATGATTGTACTGCAGAAGAATTATGAGAAACCCTTGCTGATACCTTTTCCCAAATATCAGAAGCTCGAATTATGTACTTAAAGAAAGAATTTCAGAATTTGAGCAAAGGTTCAACGTCTATCATGGATTATTTGGGGCGTATTAAGGCCGTTGCAGACCAACTTGCTGCCTCAGGGAATAACATTTCTGATAAGGAAAAGGTGCAGCAAACCTTGAATGGACTTGGGCATGATTATCATGCTTTTATTACAGCTCTTGAGGTCCTTCCTGTTCTGCCTTCCTTCAACGAACTACAAGGTAAACTTCTCCAACATGAAATGAATATGAAAAGAGTCATTGAAAGGACTCATCAAGGGAACTCCCAAAATGTGTTGGCTATGAATGTAAAGTTTGGTAAGAGCCATGGGAACTCCAACCATGGTGGTCGTGGCATTCTACCAACACCACATAACCAAGGTATGTCTCCTTTGGATACTTCAAGAAAAATACCAATTTGTTTTCAGTGCAACAAGAAAGGACACATGAAGGCACAATGTTGGTTTAATCCTCAAAATAAAAACAAAGGGGTAAGACATGATTATAAACAAGGAGGACAAAGTTCTAAATCCACCGCTGAAGATATGCAACAGCTATTGATGGCCGCATTCTCAAAGATGACTATAAAGCAAAATGAGCAGGGAGAATGGTTCTTGGATTCAGGTGCAGCTACCCATGTGACAGGAAATGCAGGTAAATTGACTAACTTATCCCCTCATTACGGTAGAAGTTGCATTATAACAGGTGATGGAAAATCTCATCCTATTACACATATTGGAAATGCACATATTCCATTGTCATCCTCGTCTCTATCACTGTCTAATGTTGTTCTTGCTCCCAATATCAAAAAGAACATCATATCCATTTCTAAACTCATTGATGATACAAGCTCTTCTGTTGAATTCACACCTTCTTCTGTTTATGTCAAGGACCTCCAAGCGAAGAAAATGTTCGCTAGAGGGGAGCGTCAAGGGAATATGTACGTCCTCAAGGAATGTCTACCCAAGGATTCATCCACTTTTGATATAGGATTGAAGACATTTTCTCTTTCTCATAATGCGTCATCAGTGCCAAGTTCTTGACCGTAAGGGGCCCTAACCAATTTTTGGAGTCTGATTTGTGGCATAGTCGGCTAAGACACTGTGGTCGACATTTCATTGAAAAACTTGTCACAGATAGTCTCATTCCAAGATCAAGTTTACCTCTTACTTCAAGTGTCAAAAAATGTTCAAGTTGTGGACTTTGTAAGAGTCATGTTTTACCTTTCTATAATATAAATCAAAGGGCTTCCAAACCTTTTGAAACTATTTTTTCTGATGTATGGGGGCCAGCCCCTATTGATTCCATGTCTGGGTCAAGATATTATGTCTTATTCATTGACTCTTACTCACGTTTCACCTGGATTTACTTCATGAAACACAAATCAGAAGTACCTCACATATTTCGAAACTTCTATGTCATGATTCAAACTAAATTTTCATCCAATGTGGTACATTTTCAATGTGATGGAGGGGGAGAATATTCCTCGCTTGATTTTATTGAATTTCTACGTGAAAAAGGGATAACTAGACAAATTTCCTGCCCTTACACACCACAACAAAATGGTGTAGTTGAGCGGAAACATCGACATATAGTTGAAAGCGCCATGAGCATGATGCATGATACTAATGTGCCCATTTCCTTGTGGACTGAAGCCTTCCATACTGCTGTATACATAATAAATTGTTTGCCTATGACACTCTTGATGTCTAAATCGCCATATTTTACACTCTTAGGCAAACAACCTGATTACAAGAACTTGAAGGTTTTTGGTTGTGTATGCTATGTTCACGTTGATGCTGCCTTGAGGAACAAGTTTCAAGACAAAGCTATTCAATGTAGATTCGTTGGATATGCTGATGAATATAAAGGTTTTCGAAGCTATGATCCAACAACTAAACGTATCAAAACTTCAAGAAATGTCATTTTTGATGAACATAGTTTTGATAATACAAATGAAATGCCTATGACCATTGAATCTTATGATCCCTGGACCAGTACACAGTTATTCAATGCAGATCCTGTTATAGAAAATGATGTGCCTCAAAGTGAAGTTTCAGAGAGAGCAATACAACCGTCGGATATGGCTCAAAGTGAAAATCAAGAAGATCCAACACAGTCATCAAGTCATCACGAAAACAATAATGAACAGAGCAACGATGCACATCGGTATTCGGGTCTTATCTACAGTCGACGACTAAGGGACAGAGATGCTCACAGTGAAGAAGACAACATGCCCCACCTTAGAAGATCCCAACGCATTCGTCATCCCATTCACAGGTGGGTTAGCTATGATTCTTTATCACTTGATTTTCAGTTATTCATGGCAAAAGTTGGCAAGGAGGAAGAACCTACTTCATTTGATCAAGCATCAAAATCACATCATTGGAGAAAGGCTATGAAAGAAGAAATGGATGCCTTGCATGAATGTGGAACATGGGAGATCGTTCCGAGGCCACACGAAAAGAACGTAGTGGGCTCCAAATGGGTATACAAAATTAAATACAAACCTGACGGCAGCATAGAAAGACACAAAGCAAGGTTAGTAGCAAAAGGGTTTACACAACAATATGGAGAAGATTATGACGAGACATTCAGCCCTGTGATCAAAATGGGAACAATTCGCGTGATTATATCATTGGCAGTTGAATATGGATGGAGACTACATCAAATGGACGTGAAGAATGCTTTTCTTCATGGTGATTTAAGGGAGGAAGTATATATGGAACAACCTCCAGGATACACGAAAGGAGACTCTCATGCATGGGTTTGCAAACTAAGAAAATCTATTTATGGACTTAAACAGGCCTCACGTTCGTGGTTTGACAGTTTCTCTTGCAAGATTCAAGAATGTGGTTTTCGGAGATGTCCTCTAGATCACTCTCTTTTCATTTATCGAAAGGAAAACATATTTACTTTACTTCTTATATATGTTGATGATATTGTTATCACAGGCAATTCAGAAAAACACATAGAAAAAGCTAAAGTTTTGATGATGCAAAACTTCAAAATGAAAGAGCTTGGTGATTTACGATTCTTTCTTGGAGTGGAGATTGATAGGCACAATAATCGCCTCACATTGACACAACAGAAATACACGTTGGATCTGTTGAAAAAGTCAGGTATGTCTGATTGTAAGCCTGTTGGAACTCCTAGTGTTCTAAATCAAAGACTAAGTGCTCAAGATGGGGAGTTATATGAAGATCCTACGCAATATCGAAGTATTGTTGGGGCACTTCAATATCTTACATTTACTAGACCAGATATTATATATGCTGTGAATCAAGTATCCCAATTTATGCATGCACCTAGAGATACCCACATGGATGCTGTCAAAAGAATATTAAGATATCTTAAAGGGACAACAGGAGATGGCTTAGTTTATGGTAAGAGTGAAAATATAACTACTGGACATCAACTTATGACATTCACAGATGCAGATTGGGCTGGAGATCCCGATCAAAGAAAGTCCATTTCTGGTTTTTGTATTTTCATTGGACGTAATCTTGTGTCTTGGAGTTGTCGAAAGCAAAAGGCAGTAGCAAGATCCAACACTGAAGCTGAATACAGATGCATGGCTGCAGGTACTGCTGAAGTTACATGGGTTAGACATTTGCTAGAAGACATTGGAGAAAAGATTAAAACATCAATGTTAATGTGCGATAATCAAAGCGCTATTAACATTGCCTTTAATCCCGTACAACATGGTCGAACAAAGCACATTGAGATTGATCAACACTTTGTTAGACAAAAGGTGGAAGACAAGGAAATTCAGCCTATTTATGTTCGTACAGATGAACAAGTTGCAGACTTATTTACAAAAGGATTAACAAAGGAACGATTCTGGTTTCTAAAAGGCAAGTTGTACATGGTGCAAAACCATGCACAACTTGAGGGAGGGTGTTAAAATATAAATCCTTCACCAGCACGTTGAAGAGGAGTCTCTTAGGATTCCACCTCCTTGTAGAATGTGTTAAAATATTTAATGTCCTTGTAACATGTGAAGAGTCTCCTAGGATTCTATGTTATAGTTAATATCCTTGTTATATGGGAAGTCTCCTAGGATTCTATGTTGTAGTTAATATCCTTGTAATATGGGAAGTCTCTTAGGTTTCTATGATGTAATTAATGTCCCTGGAGCTTGTGAAATCTCCTAGGATTCTACAATTGGAGACTCTTAGAATTCTGAAAATGGGATTATAAATAGAGGCCGTGCAAACCATTTTGGCTACGGCTTCTTCTCCTCAGTTTCTTCTTGTTTTCATTCTCTCTCTCCCTCTCTCTCTCTCTCTCTCTCTCTCTCTCTCTCTATCTCTATCTTCCTGCGTGAGTGCTGTTTTCGGGTTACAGATATTGGTGCTACATTTCTATCAGTTTATATGAAAGTCCTTGCTACAGTTGTTTATTACAGCAAAATGAGCCTAGAAGTCCACAGGGGATGGGGCTCTAAATAATAAAACCGTCACCCAATTTGCAGTAAAAGTAGTATTCTCCTATTCCAGACCAACTTTAGCAGTACCTTTGCTCGCTCACTAGTAGAGATGCTTCTTCAATAGATTTTGCCTTGGAAAATGGTTTTATTGGTTTTCTATGAGAAATTAATTATTATATTCACTAATGCACTCCAAGCAAACACACTTATCCCTAAAAAACTAGAAAAGCCATCAAAATATTTTCAAATAAGATATCTAGATCCAAACCGAGAAGTTCCATTGCATCCAATTGCAAAAGATTTAGAAGGAAAAAAAAAATCTAAGAGGAAAACCAAATTTTAGAACTTGTGTCCTAGTCACTAACCAAATCCGAAGGTTAGAAGATGTTAAAAGCTTTGGACTTAAACCGTCGACTCCATTGATTTCTTTTTTTCAACAAAGGCACATACTCTCCCTGGCCCAAATATAGCTTCACCATTGTACTTTTGAATAATTTAGTAATGTTTGACAGCTTGAGTTCTATTTATGAATGCAATGATGTGAGCACCTCTTGGTTTGGGAAACATTTATCTAGAAACTTCAGGATCCTTGCTTTTTTTGTTCCTCCCTCATTTTTGATCCTTTTTTGGTGATTTTGCCACCATTTATTAGATGCTCTTCCTTTTCTAAATACAAGTTTTTACTCTTTCCGTAACAAAAGTGCAAGCAAAAGGTATGTGGGTTTGAATGTGTGAGTACAAATTGATAGGCCCATACTTACCCTTTAGGTAACACAAGTACAAGCAAAAGGAACACGGGTTTGAACTTGTGAGTGCAAATTGATAGGCTTATGGCATGTAATATTTCTACACTCAGGTTGTTTACCATAATAAAGATTCATTGGTATTGATCTGTCATAAAGGAAAAGGAATAAAGAAACAAGTTTTTACATCAATTAGCATTATAATTGCTATTGTTAATGTCATCATCAAGTAGGTCACTGAATTTCTACTTTTGGATTTAAGAAAGCAAGTATGGTTGACCTTTTTTATCATTCATGTGTGAAAGAATGTAATGTTGTGTTGATGAATTTGAAGAAAAAAAGTGCTGCTTTAGTAGTTTAAACTTTTTACTAGGCTTATGTTTTTCAATAGCTTAACTTTGTGGTTTTTGAATCTGATGCTTTGGAGATTATAATTCTACTATTTATGTAAAAAGGTTAATAAGCAGGTGGGCTATGTCTTTTGGATCCCTGAATGAGACAAAAAGTTAGTTTTGTCAGTTAATCAATAAAAATATTGATGATTGTTTTGATGAATAAAGCTAAAGGAGGACACGAAACATAAAATATCTCTGCCTTTTTGAACAATAACAGAAAATGTACATAATTTTTAGTTGAACTTATTGTCCTGTGTTATAATAGTTATTCCCTGAGTACTTGGTTTCACTTTGTTTAGTGTTTGGAGTTTCAATTTGGAGGGAGAAGCACTTTAGCTGAAATGGTTTTTCATGTGCATAGGTGGGAAGAAGCGCTCAAAATTCTATTATGACCTTTGGAACATTAAATATCTTAGTGGATTTAAGTGGGACCACCTTACAGAGGAGCAGGGTAAAACCATGGTTTGGCATGTTTCGTCGAATTTTACTATGTTAGTGCCTGAATGTGTTGCTTACAGGAAATTATTTCATGCAGCTAGAAAGCATGCAGACAGAGAACAAAAGTTAGTGCTAGAAATATCTGCTGCCAGGAAGGAACGCGATTTTTACTTGGAGAAGATTGATCAATCTCGTGCTCTTAGTGCAATGCAGGAACGAGCTAAGAAGGTAATCTGAATTGATGTGGCTTTTGTTTCTTTCTGTTAAATTAGTTCAACTTCATATTATGGGCCCAATATTTCTCATTGATTTTGTCGTAACTGATATTCAAGTAACTTTGACCAAGGCTGTGGGCTTGGACACATACTGCAAGCCTTGCGACAACATAACTATATGTTGCTTCTTGCTCATAACTTGTTTATTTATTAGACTTAAAGAGAATCCTTCATGCTCTGAAATAATTTTTATCCCCTTCAAACTGTGATATTGCAAAGGAACTCAATACCATGCACTAAAATGACTGTCATGTCCTTCTGTGTCTAATATATCTAATATTCATGAGTTTCATACAGTTGGGAACTGGCTGAGACATTCAACATGAATAATGAAACACATTACAAAGCCATGGACCATATAGTTCCTCCACCATGTGCCTTTATTCGCACCCCAATGACCATGATGCTCAGTATATTGTGGTTAAAACAAATTGTTCCTTCATGAGAACTTCGGTGTTGATGGCACTGCCTTTCGATGCTGATTTTATGCAATAGGAGGGGGCAGATGAAAGGGTGGAAAATGCAACTAGTGATATTTCTGATGCCCAACCCTGTAGAGCATCAGAACATGAAGAAATAAGCAAGCTACTGGCTTATGAAATTGCCAAATTTTGCTGCAAAATCAGCCCAAATCTGTTCTTGTGGACGTGAACTGCTCCACATGTATTTAAGGTTGAGTTGATTTGTCTAATCTTCATCAGTGAAGCATTTTTTGGACTGAATATTTGCTCAGAATGGTGGACAGTCTATTGCTAATGGATTGGCAGCAGTTAGTATCTTGTTATGAGCACAAAAAGATTATTCAGAATCAGATCCTTGGAGGGCTTAACTGAAAATGAAGAAAAGTGTCTTATAAAAGAAAAGAAGGGAAAACATGGAATATCATTTCAATGTTAAAGAGCCATGCAATTATTTCAGATCTTGGTTTCACGTCCATTTACAAGTATTTTGCTTTGTGATTTAGTTCTTAAGCAGTTATTGGTACAGCATTTCCTATGATGTTTTCATCATTTTATACTATACAAATGACTTCTTAATTATCAGCATTTTTACTTCACTCTACTATGCTGTCTTTTCTGGTAATGAATAGTATATATTTTACATCAATGCATTTGTCTATGGTTTGTATGTTTTCCAATAAAAGACGACATGGCAACACTTTCAATTGAACTACAATGACCAGAATGTCCTTCATGGTGGCAAATGATAGAAGTAACCCTTAGTGCTCTTTTTGGAAAAGTAGATACAAACTATGTCATATGAGTGCGGATGCTGGTGCGGCGTATCCCAAAAAATTCTGGTGCAAGGGTGTGGTGACGGTGTATATATATAATATATTTATTTTATATATATATATATATATATATATTCATAATATCTGTAATTTTAGCTTGTTTCTCAGCTTAATCAGCCCTTTCTTTTTACTTTTATTACTGTACATAAAGAAATAAAGGGACAGAGAGAAGAAAAAAAAGGATAGAAAATATTTTGAACTTGCATAAGAAAAGATGCAGTTGGGGTGCCTGTCGGAGCTGCATCCGTATCAGCACCAGCACCAATGTCGTGTCGACATGGGTGCGGCCCCTTTTTTGAAGAGTCCGTGCGACATAGGATACAATTTCTTCTTTCTGTTTTGATGTTATGAATGGTGATGATACAGTCATACAACAATGGGATATTAACTTGGGTTTGTCAATATTAACACTAAACGATATTTATCGTTAGTGCCTTTGTTTTCATTTCAGGATTACCTCATCTCTTTGTTCAAAAGAACAAAAGCTTATTTGTCTTAAGTCAATCCCTTTTTTTTTTTTAAAGTCTCCGTACAAACTCAAATAAATAAATAAGGTTGTCTACGTTCTGCAATAAAAATTGAAATTCACAACACAGTTGGGTGCTCATGAAGTTGGTTTAGCAGCATCTGAATTGCAGCTAATCATATCTATCTTTTTTAGTTGGGTACATTAAAGGTGTTCAGAAGGTTTTATTTCATCTTCTATGAACTGTATAAGCTTTATGCAGTACTTAAGGTTGTCTACGTTCTGCAATAAGAATTGAAATTCACAACACAGTTTGGTGCTCATGAAGTTGGTTTAGCAGCATCTGAATTGCAGCTAATCATATCTCTCTTTTTTAGTTGGTTTTAGAAGTTCTTATTTCATCTTCTATGAACTGTATAAGCTTTATACGGTACTTAGTACATGGTAAAGAGATGTTGTGGAATTAAATTAAGTTATTTTTTTTCTATTTTGGAAATGATGTGATTGTAAAACTTATTTTATCTGCATCCTAATACCATCACTCCATCAGCATACTTATGTACTTGTTTGGTTGTATTTATCTGTTAGGGTTGCTTTTGAAATTACAGCTTCAAGTTGCCATTATCATATTTCCTGTTTGTTTATATTATCACTTAAGTATCTGTGTTGTGCTATGAATTTATGCAGAAGCAAAGGCTCCTTGAGGATCGCAAAGGTTCAAGTGATGGCCATGACCAAGAAACAAGGGTCGTCCGCCAGTTTTCTCAAATACCACCTGTTTCTGAAAAGGCAACAAAGACTGGTGGTGCAAAGCTCTCAAAAGACTTCTTAACTGGGGTATCATTTGTTTATACAGCCGATTTTGATTTGGAAACAATGAGACAAATTCCTTCTCCTGTGTCTAAATTTTTGTTGTTTTCCTGTAGATATTTGGAAAATCTAGCTCGTGATGGACTTCCACATTTGAGTTCCTTTTCATAAGGATGACACATTTAGTTGCTGCTGTTCTAAACATGGTGGAAAAGATGGTGGTAGGAAGATTCTAATACTTGGTGAGGCACGCTGCAACATTGTTCTTTGCTCATGTTCCTGTTCAAATTTTCAGTGTTTACTGGCTAGCAACACCAGAGTCAGAACGCCTTCGTGTTGAGATTTTTTGAATGAAATCAAATAGTCATTATTATTCATTTTCTATTCTTGGGTGACAAGATGCAGGCTTCTGGTCAATCACCGCATCAGGAGTACTGTATGTTGGAATTCCAATTCCATTTAAATTGTTTGTATTGCTGAGACACAAGTTCCTATTGCTAAGAAAAAATAAATGCTGCTTTATTGTAGTGTCTGCTTGTGTAAAACGGCTGTGGGCATACATATTTTGTGCCTGTGCACTTGTGAGAATCGTTTGAAATGCTGCCATATTGGAACTGGAAGAGAATGATTAACATATATAACTGAGTTCAATTACTTTGCTGTCTTGGTTCTAGCTCTTTTTGGCAGACTATGAGATGGGTTCGGATATGTTACATTGGATGCTTAAGTTAGTTGCAAGTTGGGTTGTCATAGTTGGTATTAGAGCCAAGGCTTGGGCTTCCCTCCAAATTTCCAATATGTGAGGATATGTTCTACATTCACATATTAGAGTCACTGTGCTCATGACATCCCATTCCTAGGAGCAATTGGACAATAGTCCTATATTGAAACTTTTGTAAGCAATCGAGCCTGCAATTTGGGAATGCTGTAGCCATGGATATCCCAACATTGAACCGGCAATGAGATTAATATGCTTGGAAGTAATCTCAAAAGGTGGATCATAAGGTGCATCAACGTCTAGCAGAAGTCTATCTATTTTTGATTGAAAGGAAACAAAGTTTTTTTGCATGTTTAATCAAAATGAGGAGTAAGTCCTACATGAAGAGTTCTTTTTGTTTGATAGAAACAAGAAAGATCAAGCACTTTTGACAATTTTTTTGCTGAAAGCAAAAGTTTTGTCTAGTTATTAAACAAGGCCTAAAGGACTACTGCAGAAACTGGGGCTGATCCAAACAAGTGTTGATCAAGGAGTTCAGTTAGTTCAGTCAGGCATCGTTTCCCGGCATGCAACATAGGGACGACAATGAAGAATGATATGGATAGAAAATAAGACGCAAGCACAAACCTGAAATTACATAAGTCCATTTTCCCCTTTTTTTCTAACAACAACTAAGCGTGGGGCTTCAACAGGAAAATATGAAGCAACTAAGGTTGGTAATGAATAACAAGGTAGAGTTGGTAAGTGGTTTTGCCATCTACAAAGGATATAATAAACACTTGCATTTTTCTTTTCCTTTTTTCTAGTCTTGCAGGAAGCACACGCTAGTTTGAAATTACTTCAGTACAACTAAACTTTTGATAATAATAAATAATTACAATATGACTCCTGACATAATTAGGTAATGCTAAGGTATGATGAAAAATAGCAAACGTGGGAATAACTTATCATCGGGATGTTCTAGTCATTTTAGCTCATTAACTCGGCCTTTGTTAGTAATTAACTCAGGGTATAGTGAGTGAAGGTTGTTTCTGTTTAACGACCATTAGGTGTGGTTTTCAGAGTACAAGAAACTTGAATTGTCTTGTTTATCACCGATATCAGCAATTCCTTGTGAAGTTCTGCCGACGACTCCATAATTCTGAGCTGAAATAGGAAAATACAATCCCCCTTTTTAATTACTGTATAATATATCATTATAAATATTCCATCCACCTTCTTGACTTTGGAAGTTATGTATTTGCAAAGAAGTGATAGATCCTGACATTTTCAATGATCAATCTGACAGCAGAAACTGTCGTCAAGATGGTGAAAATGGAGAATAAAATGATGTTTAACCAGTGCCAAGCTTTTGTTGTGAAACTTGCTGTTCTCCCCTTGACCTGTATGCCATGAAAAGTTGAGAAAAACAATTACAAGAGAAACCTATCTTCATTTATTGATCGAGAGCAGGCTCAATGCACACACACACTTGCACAGACGCTCACAGTCAATCTTAGATGAGGAATTACCTTGATAAAGATCATGCTTGGGAAGACAAGGCTGAGTGGGAGGAGAGCAAAGGACCCAAGTAAGTTCACAAAATCTCCCATGAAAGGGAACATTGCCACTACAAAGGAGTTAACTGCAAAGACGATGGCACGCAGGAGGGAGCGGCGTTTCATGTTAGTGTAGGACCACAAGCTCTCTTCAGGGTTCAGATACATGGTGTCTAGGGTCTCATGTACTGGGGTCAAAAACATCTGAATTCACCAAAATCAACATAAGACTGTTATGTTTGAAAGACATCCCAAATGCAAGCGTTTGTGTAAAATTTCATAAATTTTCAACTAAAATGGGTTTGAAGCAAACTGGTACAAAAAATATCTTACAGGTTTTAGACCCGGTGGTTTGTACTTGTGCAGTCACAAAAAAAAAACCTTAGAATTTGGATTTCTGAAAAGCAATTTCAAAAAAAATAATTACAGCAATTGCAAGACCATGCAATCAACCTGCGCATCAAACCTCAATATTGACTGAAGTAGAAAAGGAAGAGGATGGAACTGTTACATGTTGTGAAACCACGGACTGCACAAACATGGCTAAATTAGCAAGAACTTTAGCCCATTTAGGCCCGCTAATCTGTTCAGGCAGATATGCTGAAACTTCGGCACCATATGCCCAGTAGCCGATCACAGTGACTCCATAATATATTGGCAACCCGACTGTAAACTGCATGAGCAGAGCTGCCTTCATATTCTTTACTGCTGGCCGCCGAAGTGTAGACTGTATGATCAGATAATGGCAATCAGTGCAGATACTACATCCTTATAACGAGTGATTATTTAACTGATATCTGATTTGGATCCCATGATACAGACAACTTGTCTGCGTAATTTTCAATGTACATAAAATGTACGGAAACTTTAAGAAAGGAAACAATATTTTGCATTGCAGAGACAAAGTTTTTAAAATGATGGAACTGTATGTTGCCAACCTATCTTGGGTCGAAGAGTCCACGACTGTAAATTAAGTTACTGCAATCATCCTTTTGAGGATTGAGAATGTATAATCTCATCTATATATTTAATTATCATGTCATCCTTTGATGATTTCATAAATCAGTCGTTACATTACTTTCTAAACCTTTTTGAACTTTTAGATAATAAATTCTCGCACCTTTTTCAAACTCTATATCGATTTTCTCATTGACTTTCAGAACCTTTGGAAGTTCTTCCTCATGCCTTTAAACAACTCACTCACAAAATTGACTGTCAATTGGAAATTTACCACTTCCATGGGGAGTATGATTTGAATTGCAAATATAATAGCAGGAAAGATCGACCAGTAGTAGTTCTGACCTGCATTTCAGGTAATAGCCCTGAGTTGTGGCTAACAACAATGGCTGATACTGCACCAAATGCATTGAAAATCTTCCCTGCCGTGCTCCCATCTACGTGGTAGCTCTTGACAGAATTTGACATCCCTAAGCAGTTTAAAGAAGAAAAGAAAACTCAACTTGGTAGGTCAGAGGAAGACTGCTGCTATGAAAGTATAGGTGATCATGGCTTCTAATTCACCATCTTTAACGGAAGTTGCTGTTACTGTGCCAATATATGCAAGGGTGAGAAGAACTGAAAGGCCCAACCATTCTCTCATGGCTGACATTGTTGGAACAAGAACAGAGAAAATGAAATAGACTGCCCCAGTTATGACTATGTACACTTGAAGTCTCAAAGCAGAAGCATCGAATGCCAAATTGATTTCCTGTGTCGTTTTCAGAAGAAAGAAACATGATATTCTGTTGTAATGGATCAAAGAAACGGAATTAATGAAAAAAAGATCAGTGAAGATGATTAGTAAATGATCAGGGAGCCATGAACTTGCTTTGAGTGACTTGGCTGCAAGCATAATGAAACCCATATTCCCAAGCACCAACATGGAGTACTGGAGGACATAAGTTGTATAGTACATTTTCCTACCTGTAAGACAATAAGAAACACCAAACTAAATCACTGTTAAGCGCACAAGAATCCTGGTTCACCTCTTGAAGACGGCAAGTCAAGGGCATGCCACATCGTCAGAGAATCAAAAAGTTGCTACAGAATAGAAAAGCAACGTTTGTATCCATCGTCGATCCGTCCCACACCGACAACCACCTTTTGCCCTTTGTTAAATGACTTATGGCGGTGGAATGCATGGCAATTGCGGCGGTCTTAGCCGTCACTATGTCATTCGAAAGAATTTCTTACAGCGATTATGCACCTTGACAATATAATAGTTCTTCTGCTAAAACATAGAGCATTTACTGAATTTAATCTCAAATAAAGAAAAAGGCTGTCATTCTTTCCAAAACCACATCGCTGGAGGTTACGCCTCCCACCTTTATTAATGAAAAAGCTGCCTTTCTTTCAATAAGCCAGTTGCTGATAAAGTTTGAACAACCAAGCGTGTAGATCGGATTTTATAAAGAACTTGAAGAATAGCAGCCTTAGCTTCTCGGGCTGACATGAGCGTCTCAATATCTTTCATTCTTAAAAATTTCAACCTGCAGCATCTATTTTCTATGTGATTGGGATTAAAGAAAAAAGCGCATAAAAATACTGCACGGCTTCCATTGTCTCTCCTCTATATATATATATATACATATATATATATATATATAACCACAGGTAAGGATCCACTTAAAGTGTGGTAAACACAATTAACACACACACACACATATATATATATATATATATATATATATATATATATATATATATATAATATATATATATATATATATATATATATATATATATATATATATATATATATATATATATATATATATATATATATATCCTCTGGATCTCCGTCCAAGCATGGCTGCTTGATGCAATATCATTTAATATACCACAGCAATGATTGACCCCTCCCATACGGATCACCATCCAATCACAGTTGCCCATGACTAAATCTGCAGTGTATGTATTTCTTTGGTGACCTGGTAAATGACTGACTAAAACCTGCCCATCAAATGCACACCAAATTTTCAAAGGGGAGGGAGGTAGAAGAGACAGATGTCAATGTTAGGTTGTTAAGAGAGGGAAAGAGGAAAATCATGGCGTATATATAGTTCTTTGGTGACCCTCAGTTAATGTTGGAGTGACTAAAACCTGCCCATCAAAATGTACACCAAATTTTAGAGGAAGAAGAGATGTGGGGAAGAGGGAGGGAAATCAAAATAACATTTTTCAAAATTTGAAAAGGGGACATATCTATAACACATCACTCAATCCAACCATTGCACTACCCATCACTACCCATCACTTGGTAGGAAAGACAAAGGCAAAAAGAAAGAAAGAAGGAGAGAGAGAGGGAGGAAACCATGCAGTATATTTAGTTTTTGGTGACATTAGTTAATGTTGGGTTGACTAAAACCCTGCCCATCAAAATGTACACCAAATTTTGGAATGGTGGTTGGGAGGGGGGTTGCCATGTTAGGTGGTTTATATATATATATATATATATATATATATATCTTTGGTGACCTCAGTTGTAAAATCTTTACATTCGAATGTACACTGAATTTTTAATGCCTTTGATAAAGTGAAAAAGGAGGATTTTGAAAAAGGATAAAAAGGATATTAGAATACCTTTGATAAAGTGAAAAAGGAGGATTTTGGAAAGGATAAAAAGGATATTATAAAAAAATAAAAAAAGACAAAAAACTACACCTCGTGATCAAAAAATTTCTAAAATGTTCTCTTGGTCAACTCGAATAGCCTAACATATAGCCTGTATTTGGCCAAATTCAAATTCTTGAAAACTTTTACCGAAAAAATTTTTACTTTTCAAAAGTGGCCCCTTCGACGATCAAGTTGAGAGCCAGTAGCCCCTTGGTAGACTTCTTAAACTAATAACTCGAGCCTGTAAAAAGATCATTAATAGGAGGATGGGAATGATATGATATACGTACCAAAGACATAGCCCATCAAGTCTCTGTATCTTATGAACCTTCGGCCATCGATGGCGTTCAGTTCTGCCAAGAGACAGTTCCCATAGAGAGAGAAGAAGGCAATGAAGGCCATGCACAGGCTACCCCACAACCAACCCAAAGGCCTCAGAATGAGGCTTGAATAGCTCAGTACGTACCCAGAGGTGAAACCTGTAACGAGCAAGACGCCCACTTGAAGCCATGAATCTGTCAATACAAAATTACATCCCCGAATAGAATGTCAGTAAACATTTCGTCTTCTTCTTGTGCTATTTATCCAAACAGATACGATCTGGGTGTTTGTATTCTTTCCACCCATGTACATATATAGATATTCATGTACTGCTTCCTGATTCTCTAAGTCAAAAGCTGATGAATTGATAGAGCAAAATCATGAAGAATTTTATAAAATACGTTATGAATATATTTAATAGGCCTAGCTTTGTCTGCTCAAAAAGTCCGATGTAAAGTTCGAATACTTTTCTGTTATTGGACATACTGTCATGCATATATAGATTATGTAGTTAGATTGATTATCAAAGAAGCATCAGAAACTCCAAATCAAGGACTAAGGCGGCAGACGTCGAAATCTGTAACATCTTACATGAAACTGACAGAGAAGATATAAATAAGCAGCTTCAAGAAAGGAAAGAGTTTGATTGATTGTTACAGTATTCAGAATTAGATCCTTCAAATTGAGGAAGCTGGTACTCGAGGGTAGCTCAATAAGTGGGGGTGCCTGTCTGTTGGCACAGTCTGGTAGAGTTTCTACGCCTCTTCCCCACCAAAAAAAGATGAAAAGCAAGACAGGGAAGAAGTGTTCTATTGTTTTCGAGAGAAGAAATCGAAAAGAGACGCATGGCTGCCATTACAGAACAGTAGAAGAGGCTCACCGTGGTCGGTGGTATGCGCTGAGTTGGGGGCCAATGAATCCCCCCTATGTTTCCTGCCATTACTGCACTCAACATCGAATGCCGCGGCTACCTTCTGCCCTGGCAACTGAGCGGCCAAGTCTGCCATTGCAGCAACTACGACAAAACAGGACAGCCCTCACGACAGAATAACATCAGTTTTCAGCGCTACCCAATACATGTATAGCGCGTTTGTTGGGTGACTATGTGGCCCCTCATATTGGAAAAGGATGTGAACGAGTCCACTTATTACTGACCTCATCTCAGATTCATCGTCTGGTTCCATCTGGCCTTGATTCATACTTGGTTTGCAGTTTTATGACTGAATCTGGCTTCAAATTTCAGATCCAAGAAGTTCATTAAGATCCAAACTCTTTACTTGAAGATATCATATCTTATGCCAGTTGGGTGCAAATTGAATTTAGAAGACTTAATTGAGTACTTGGAATTCCAATATGAATCCGAATTCAATTGGGTGAGATCTGATTAAGTAGAAGGAAATTAAATGCTGTACTTGGAATTCGAACATGAATACGAATTCAATTGGATGAGATCTGATTCAGTAGAAGGGTGCACCGGATAATTGAGGACGACCAAAGGGTACACGTCTTCCCATGCACCTTTATTGGTGAGGAGGCTCATCTTGAACAATTCAATTTGTATATATTATTTGATCACGTGTTGGACCTATCACAAGCGACCACGACAGGGAATTCCAATGAACCTTTGTAATAAAAATGATTTTCTTTTTCACTTTTCCATTTTATCCATATAAAAAATATTTTCAGAAGCGCGTTTGATAAACGCTATGGAATACTATTTCCTTTTATACCCACTGTTCTTGGTCTGGGACTTTTGTGTCCGCTTTGCACGGATGTTCTGTTCCGTGGTGTTCCAACGGATTCAAACAGCTTCGGAGGGATCCATTTCCTTTTATACCCTAATGTGGGTCGTAGGGTCGAAAACTGTTTTGGCATTTCTAAGTTGGAAGGGACATGGGCCGACCGATTCGTTGATGAATCAAACATAGTCCCCTTGGCGCTTCGTTCTTTCAATTCTTGAGATGTCAGGAAAAAGAAAATGCGCCATTCCTAGTGTTCCCTGTTAAACATGGTAAACATCACACATAAAAAGAAACAAACACCAAATATTTAAAGAGGTTCAGTCTTTAGATCTACGTCCTTTATTTTGGGACATGCATTAGATCTATAATTTTTGGACTTAGATTGGGTACATTTTTGGTAACGAGAATACAACGGTAGCTATTATTATATTTACATTTATGGTCATTTGAGATTGCGCCAGCCTCTTCTTCATGTGTTTCACGCTATCTCAATTTCACATGCCCTCGCAAGCTAATCTCCCATAGATTGAGCTTGGATGTGAAGTCATGGAATTTAAATCCCGGTGGAGCCTTAGTAAAGTTATCGGCAACAAGATTATTTGAGTTGACATTCTGTACTTTCAAATCTTGATTTACAACCTTTCCTCTTATAAAGTGATAGTCAATCTGGACATGTTTGGTTTTGGCATGAAAAATAGGATTTGCAGCAAGACATGTAGCTCCAAGATTGTCTCACCATAGGATTGGGTTTTTGATCCAATGTAATTCCTAATTCTTTTAAAAAAGATTGGACACATACAAGTTCAAAACTAGCTCTTGCAAGAGCTTTATACTCAGCTTATGTGGATGATCTCACCACTATTCTTTGCTTGGACGATGCCTATGATATCACATTTTTGCCTAAATAGGTAACATATCCTTTTGTGGATCATCAGCCATTAGGACAACCTGCCTAATTTGCATCAGAATAGATATAGTTTAGATTCAAATTCTTCATTTTAGGGTTTGTTTAACCAATTTTCAATGCTCTTCTATGGATCCTGCATATATTGACAAGCTTTATTCACCACATATGTAATGTGGGGTCAGGTGAGAGTAGCATTTTGGAGCGGGCCAACAACTTTTCAATACATAGTTTCGTCCTTAAACTTGGTTGCTTCATATCTAGAAAAGGTAAGTTAGCAACTACATGCGTCATTATAGCTTTGCATCCGGCATTCCTCTTTTTGCTAAAAGATCTGAAATGCATTTTCTTTGCGTCAATAAAAGGCCTTTGTCATGATCAATGTTTTCAACTCCAAGGAACAAACGAAGTTGTCTAAGATCCTATATAAAAAAAAGCTGTTCCAAAAGATTCCCTTAATCTTTGAACTTCTTTAGACAACCTTTCTATTATTATGATATCATCGACATTTGTCAACACCTATATAGATTCCCCTTTACTCTGTTTGATAAACAATGAAGTATCATACTTATTTATTTAAAAACGAGACAAGTTAAAATTTGTTTTTGAACCCAAGAGATTGCTCCATGAAAACTGTTTCTTTGAGAAATCCATAAAGAAAAGCATTCACATCAAGTTGACGAATGTCCCAACCTCATGTAACTGCAATAGCAATAACTGTTCTGGCAGTGGTGGGTTTTATGGAAAGACTAAATGTCTCAGCATAATCAATTTCTTCTTGTTGATTAAACCGTTCTGCGACAAGTCTAGCTTTGCATCTAGCAATTAGACCATCTTATTTAAACACCAATTTGCAGCCTATAATATTATCGCCTTTCTTTTTAGGTCCTAATATCCATGTTTGGTTTTTGTGAAGTGCTGCAATTTCTTCTTGCATAGCTCTAACCCATTTGGGTTTGTGGAGAATATAAACATGAACCGTGGGGTTCAACTTCTTCCTTGAGGCATGCTGAGCATAAAAGTCTTAGGGGGACTCTAGTTAGTTCTATGGATCGTCCCATCCATAGAGCGTGCCAACCTTGTGGTTTGGGTTCAACTTCTTCCCTTGAGGCATGCTGAGCATAAAAAGTCTCAGGGACTCTAGTTAGTTCTATCGATAGTCCCATCCATAGAGCGTGTCAACGTTGTGGTGAGTTCTAGTGGGCACCTTTATTGAAATCTCCTCCACAATATCAAGACAAAGCTGGTCACCATGGAAGGTGGTGGAGTCATTGATATTGGAGCGAGGGGTCAACCCATGTGAGATATGATTGTCTTCTTCTCTAGAATTGTCCTTTTCTCTATGGCTGCTAGACGTGTCATTAGATAGGTGTCATGTTATTTCTATTGGGTGAGACGGATGTAGATGGCTGAGTTCCATCAGCATCAGCATTAAAGTTGAGAAGACACCTCTGGTTTCTACCAACTGCACATGGTGCATGGAGGATTTTTCAAAGCTTTGTTTTGTTTATCAATCCACACATAATTTCTTCTTCAGGAGTTTGAGTATGTTTAGTTTGAGTATTTTGAAACAAGATGCTATCTTCATTGAACATGGCCAGAAATGTAAATCTTTTTGTTGACTGGATTAAACACATGTACCCTTCATAGGGATGGAGGTAAACATTTTTGATGAAGAGGGTCGAATTAAAGTTTCTAAATTTTGACTTAGAACATAATATCATTTTTTAAAATTTTTATATAAAACAAATGAATTTTTCTAAAGTTTACATGTAAAATTTTTATTTTTATTTTTTTGTGGTGAGGCCAGGGCCCTTGCCAGCCCTACCATGGCTCTGCTCCTGCCCTTCGTGCTGATATTCATACCCAATCAATAAGCATAGTTTGGATTTTGGCTTCATCTTGTTGTTCCCATCGGCGCCAGTAGAGGGTAACATGTACAACCGAAGACCAGCAAATGATCATAACATAAGGTTCGTTTTAAAAGAAGTTCATAAGGTGTTTGGCTGTGCCCGGTTTATGAGGTAAACCACAGTTCTAAAAGCATCAGTCCACAAGTTCTTTGTAAACTAGATTGAACTAAGAGGGTCATGCCGGGTTTCCACAACATGACAGTGTTTTCTTTCCACTACCTCATTTTGGTGACGAGAGTACGTGGACAAGAGAACCACCGCTCAATGCGCTAGCCAAAAAATCAGCAAGGAATTCACTACTTGCTTTACAATGACAAATTTTGATGGGCAATCCTATCTGTTTCTCCACAATCAATTTAGAATTTTGAAAACACCCACTAACATCAGATTTAAGCTTTATCGAAAATTGCCAACTAAAATGCGACAAATCATCAACCAATAATAAATAGTAACAATAGCCTTCTTGTGTTTCATAAGGACCTGCCCCCTATAAATCTGCATGTATAATCTCAAGTGCAATAGAGACGAAGTTGAAGGGAGTAACTGTAAGTTTAACGATATTCCCAAAAAGTCGACTCTGGGGATAAAAAGAAAGAGGGAGGAACTTCAGCTTCTTTGAGAGTGACCACAAACACAGGATAATTTGTCTTAATCATGCCTTATTCAAGGAACTCATATGTACCTCTTCAATTCTCTAGTTTGTAAACACGCATTCTTTTTAAATAAAAATTGATTGATTTATTTTTTATTGTGGCTTCCTCCATTTTACATTCAAATCCTTGCTCTCATGATAAAATACTTTAGCTTAGTGAATGAGCACCAAAGGTTCAATTCTCACGGTTAGTTGAGTGCTGTATTCATCGTTCCTAGTGAAACTGACATGCATGTTAGTCACTATTCATTACTTCGTATTGAACTATTTATTCTCATTGTTAAATTATTTTTAAATTAATTAAAAAAGATTTTTTTTTTTAAGTTCGTCTCTACCCAAAATCATTTAGACCATGAATAGTTTATATGACCCTCCGTTTTACATCCTAGGGTTGATATCCATCCTTCTGTTAATCACCATCCAGATAAGTTAAGCTCAAATTCTAAATATATATATTGAACTAAAACATGAATTATATATATATATATATAAAATTAGAGTCTATAAACATCTTAGGAGGCCCATATTTTGTTTAAAACGTTTCTTTTAATGCAAATTTAAGTGTACTGGCTTTTATCCCTTAACGCAAATGGTCTGGTATGTATTACTCATATATTTATGATGGAACCAATTGGCTTGAGACTTGTCTTCTACTAAAAAGTAGATGTAGATAATGTCCATAAGGTTAAGTAGGTGGAAGTGCTTCCAGGTGTACCTTATCATTAATTTATATGTAACAAAAAGGCAACCCAATCGTTGAGAACTCCAGTGTGAACAACTCAAATAATTTTGTCTTTCCATGAGTGCCCACTTTCGAGCATTAATTAAAGAAGATAGTATCATAATTATCTTCTCATATGTTATTTTAATATTTGGTCCACATGAACTTAAGTTCTTGGGTCCCAACTTGTTTTTCTAAGAGCTTTATTTGAAAGACGGAGTTTGCAGGATTGGCAACTAATTGCTTGATTTTCAAGATTGGCAACTGAAAGCTACTTAATATCTGAGCTAGTTAGAAGGAACCAAATTGAGTAATAAATGACAACAAGCATTCCCTGACCAATATTGAACAAGACGTGTCCTGACAAACTAAATTAATAGCAATAGAAGGATGAGATAGATCAAACAAACGGGGAAAGACAAACTTGGAATGAGACTTTGCTGCAAGAAAATGCTCCCCAAAAAAGTTCGATATAAGTAGCAAGCTATATGTATGCAGTTAGTTTTAACTGCCATATATACAGATTAAGTTGATCAGTTCGAGATCGATTGCTGGTTTGCCCCTTATAGTTCTTATTTTTGATGATAAGAACATATGCGGCCACGTTCGATTTACCTTCCCCACAAGGAACGGAAGTGTCCATGTGTGCTTGGCTTACCATAGAAAAGTGTGGCAGTGGAAAATGATCGATATCAGCCATTCAATGCATGTCTACAAGAATCAACAAATATATACATATATATATATATATATCCAACTAGAACTATTACATTCAAAAAATTAAATTATCACAGTTTTAAGGATAAATAAGGCAGTAGTATGAGTACTTGATAAAGGCCATAACAAATATTAGGGATGTCAATAGATCAGATTTGGATCAGATATACCCTTAATCATATTCGTTTTTTTTTGGTTATTTACGTATTCAGATTCGAATACGAATACAGAAAAGTCATATTTGAATTCGAAATCCGAATTTACAATCCGAATTTGATTTTTATATGTCTGAATCTGAATATGAATTTTGAACAGAATTTTGCCAATTTTCAAAATCTAATAACATTAGATATAAGATATTTATCTAAAAATGAATCTGATCCAAATCCATATCCGAATTCGATAGGATATTTATGTATATTCGAATCCGATTCTGAATCCAATAGGATGCTATTTATTAAATCTGAATTTGATCCGATTTCTTAATTGGATATTAATTGTTATTCTATTTCCAATTTTTTCAAATTGGTTCGGCCAGATATCTGATTCAAATCGTATATTTTGACATCCCTAGCAAATATGTGTATTTAGAGAGAGAGATAGAGAGAGAATGGGTAATATTATTCGACAAATACATTAATATCTGGGGAACTGGGGCTCTCCAATCCATTTTAACCGAATGGCCTCAACCCTGACCTTGCACTCTCTTTCTTCTCCCTTTCTTCTACCCACGATAAGATACGACCATCTGAGATAATGCCCCAAACTGTTATTAAATGTATATAATTATATAAAATTTATGTTATAAAGAAGCCAAATGTTGTTGTTAAAACAACTAAAAAATAAAAAGCTAGTGCTAAAAGCTATGTAAACCACCGGTGCATATATATATATATATCTCTTTTTTTTCCGACAACTGTTTTTTAAAAGCAATAAATTTTAAATTTTTTATCCATCAAGCAACATTTGCATCCTACTGATTCAAATTCCCCATATGTTTGTGTATGTTCTTCTTTAAGCATTAAAACTTATGAAAGTCACTTTTCAAATCAATACGGCATTGATTTCTAAAATACTTCATCTAATTTCGGGTCTAATTTTCACAAACAATAAAAAAAGAACTGGTAGTTGCCTAAATTGGATATATACACTTGACAATATACCATAGACAAACCAAGGCCGCATGTGGTCATCAGCATCGGATCTAAGATCTGAGGGTCGAAACTACTTTGAAATCTGGACTTTCAACAAACTGTGGATTAAATCCTAGTCGATCCAACTCAGGTGACAACTCTTATTCATATTGCCTAGTCCATCTGGACCCAGATCTTGTTGTGTTGGGAACAATTGGATCTTGTCCGCATCTGTGGGCTTTGGGATACAAGCCACATAGCCCCGCCAAGCGGTTCCGTTAGATCCAAATCTGATTGCCTTATGTTTTTAGCTTCAGTGAGGATTTTTTTCTCTTCTCAAGTGAAATGCCAACCCCTACGACCTTATAGACGAAAAAATAAAGGGATGTCAATGGATCAGATTTGTATTAGATATTCACAAACTCAGATTCGAAATCAGACTCTAATACGAACCAAGAAAAGCTATATCCAAATCTGAATCCAAAATCAGATTTTACGATCCGGATCTGATCTGAGTCCGTTTTTTACATTTATGTCCGAATCCAAATTTTAAACTATATTTGTCTGTTTTTGAAAATGTAAGACTATTGGATACAAGATATTTGTTCAAAACTAAATTTGATCCCAATGCGAATTCAAATCTGATCAGATGTTATTTCTTAAATCTGAACCTTAAGTGGTTTCTTAATTGGATATTAATTTTTTTTTATATTTAATTTTTTCGGAATGATTCCATCAGATATCTGATCCAAATCGAATATATTGTCATTCCTACTAATGAACGTCACATACTCACATAAGCAATTTATTGATAATTAAGCATCTTTGACATATGCTCGTATAATAATCCTAAACATGCACAAAGAATGAATAACCATCTTAGAATCCAAGACTTTTCTTGTCTTTCAAGAGGAATATTGAATGAGCCAGCAGCTTATGACCCATTACCTGAGAAAGAGTGCAAACCCCTTTTCGGTTCCTCCCGCTTTCGAGGTCATGAGCTGCATCTGTGTTAGTCATGACAACGATATACTCTTCAACTTGAGTGCTAAGCCTTATCACATAATTAGACGTGCCAAAATACAATGCCCATGAGAATCAAATCGGAGACGCGCCTCTTCACGTGCCCCTAACCCGACCAGCTATGTTCTATATGCTCATCGAGCCTATTGACCTTCTCTTCAATCAGTTGTATACATATGCTTGGATATTAGTTAATATTTTTAAAATTGGATCTTTAGCCACGGTACAGTACAGAGGAACCTTAAGCTTTAAGGGCTAGGATTTTTCATTTCTGGGTGTCTTGGATTGTGGAAAACTCAACATGGTTCAGCAAAGTGAGTTTGAGGAAGGAGATGGAGGAGTCAAGTTCTACACATGGCTGCCAGTAGCCAAGCAGGAACCCAATTCAGTGCAAGAATAACTCAGTAAGGGGCCTTTCTTTCAACCAGCAATCGCTGCGCCTCGATTTTACCTCACTACCTGCGCCATTGCCCCAGTTCAAAACAAGTATAACTCAGTAGAGCCTTTCTAACCAGATGATGGTTGGAAAAAGCAAGGGTCTTGGGAGAATGATTTGAGATCATGATAATGCATTCTCGTTCACTTCATCTGACCTCTGCAAAGGCTACACTCTCTCTAGGATGTATCTCAGTCTAGAACTGATGTTTTAGGCATTGTTATAAATATCGTTTTTTGGTATTAAATGACGAGGTTTTTGTTATAAATATCGTTTTTTGGTGTAATCTTGAAAGTTCAAGAAACTTGAACCTTTTCTTGTTTATAGCTAATATTAGGAGCCATCTAACCTTTTCATTTTGGAAGTCATTTTCCGGAAAAGAAGTGGTAGATCCACACATGATCAACAATCGGTCAAACAGCAGAGGCGAAACCAGAAAATTTCTGTCTAAGGGGCACTATTCATATGATGTTAAATTTTTAAGGGGCAAAAATATATAAATGAAAAAAACTGTAATGAAATATCAACATGAAAATATTTTTTTTTTTGTTGGGGGCCCGTATGGGCGATTGCCCACACATTTTGCCCACACCTGCCTGCATGCTCGTGCAGAACCAATAAGCTCTCTTCAAGGTTCAGATACATGGTGTCTAGCAGGGGGGAGTGGCCGCCCGGGCCATGAACCGGTTGAGCCCAGGAATTTTTTTTTTTACATTGAAAAAATCAATTTTTTTTATTTTGGCCCGACCGATCGCTCCTCGTCGCTCCTCTTAGCCCGACCTTAACCCGGCCCGCAAATCGTCTTGGTCCAACCCTAAAAAAAATCCTAGCTCCGCCCCTGGTGTCTAGGGTTTCGTGCATAGCTGAAGCAGGAGCCAGATCCAACTTATTTTGGATTATAATGAGACCTAACAGTTCGTTTAGAGTTCCGTCTTATGTTTTGGATTTTAATTGGTTATTTGGATCTTAGACTTGATGGTGAATATAAATATCATTAATGCAAGACAGATTAAGATTAACGAACCCTAATCTGTCCGCACTCATGACTAAGCTAAACTATGCTTAAAACTAACTAAAACTCAAAGCAAATGACTAAACCAACAAGAAGAACAGAGGAAAACTAACAAAGCTTGCATGCCTTTCTATAGTTTGCATACGAGGAGGAGAGATGGTCCAACAATCAGGATCTCTTTCCAATAACAGCCACAGGTGGTGTATTATTGAGAGAGCATTGAGGAATTTTCCATCCAAACTTGGATGAAAAAAATCTAAGAATATATATATATATATATATATATATATAATTTATTTAATGGGGCGACCACGATTTTGAAAAGAAAACAAAAAGTCGCTTGAAAGGGGTTGAGTTTCTCAACTGCATTCCCATCTTTGCTCTTTTTTTCCTCCTTCCCCTTCTCTCTGTTGAATACAAGCATCTCTCTGTTGAATACAAGCAGAGTCAGGTTCGCTTGAGCTTGACTCAAAAAACTCGAGCTTTATAGAACAGGCTTGAGCTCGACTCGGTGATATCGCGTCGAGCTCGAGCTCGGACTCAAACTTAACTCACTTAATCAGTCTCGTTTCTTTTGAATCGCTTTACTCATTTAACTGGTTTCTTTTAACCAATTCAACTACAAGGTGTTGAATCGCTCGGACTCAAACAAGCCCGGACATGCTTGTTTGGAGTGATGATGGCAAGGAGAGCTTTAAGGCAGGTGTAATTTTAAATAAATGTCGAAGTCAAGGTGTTAAGGAGTGGTGGCGAAGGAAGCTTTGGGTTAGTTATGCCCCTGCTAAGAGCTGCTGGCACTCTTACATAGCCTGTGAAGGCAGACTGCCCACTCTTGATAGGATTCAGAAGATTGGAATTCATCTTGCCAACCGTTGTTCATTCTGTCATTGTGAGGAGGAGACTAATGCCCATGTTTTAATTAACTGCAAAGTTGCTAAAGAAGTTTGGAGGTATATTGCTGCAAAGTTCGATAGAGCGAAATTTCCTCAAGGTTCAATTGCAGAAGCGTTCAAGCGTTGGCTCCAAGCGAGGATAAAGGAAAAATGGAGGCGTCGGTGCTGGAGGATGACATTTTTAATAGTTTGCTGGAAATTGTGGTGCTTTCGAAATAGATGCTTCCACGACAGCCTTCCACCCCAAGTTGGCAGGTTCAAGGAAGATGTTTGGAGGAACTGCATAGACAGCTTCTCCTCTATCAAGTGGGCCACAGAGGATGCTATTAAGCTGAGAATCTGGACTGAAACCGGACTCAACACTGTGAACACCATTGGGGCTAATAGAGAGGGGATGTTAATTAATATTGTTAGCGCCTCCACTCGGCAGGGTCCTAAAATCACGGGATTAAGTTATGGAGATGATGGACAAATGGGTTGTGCCGTCATTATTAACGTGCGCGGTAGGATGCACGAAGGAGAATGGACTGTCTTGGAACGCATACTTAGTTTTCATAAAGACTATGGAGGTGACTATGTTATTGTCTCCCCCACTAAAGAGTGGGTAAGGAAAACTCGACAACAACTGGAAGGTAGAAGACTACATTTTTGCTGGAATGGGTGTCTTCAAAATGTTCACATGCGTATTACTGTAAAGCAGGGGGCTGCGACTGTTGACATAGGTCGTTTAATTATGGAACATGCCAGTGATACTCATGATTATTTTGCTGATTTGAAAATGTATATGCATAGACGGTAGGATATGGTTGTCCTCAATTTTTTGTGAAGGGTTAGGTCAATCCTTTGTGCGTATTGTTGAGGTCCTTTTTGGCCTTCCCTTGTACATATCCATTTTGTTGGAATAAAGGTAGGGGGCCTAACCCCGAAGCAAGCTCTTTACTTCAACTACAAGCTACCACGTCTCCTAAAGAAAAACTTAGCAACAAAAAGACTCTACTGGTGACACATTCATGTGGTTGGGCCTGAGTTGAAAACAAGTAAAGAGTTTTTGCAACTCAACTCGTTTAACTGCCTCTTTGGTGTTTCGCTTCACGTTTTACTAAAGGCTTGGGCTGCGTCTATTGACTCTCCTCTCATCCAGGAAACGGAGAGGCTCATTGAGCAGCTCAGGCGCGAGCCGTTCAGCCTGGAGAGATCTTCTTCTACACCTAATCAACTGCCAAGCACCTAGGCACCAGTAAGGTGCTCTACTCGCATCCGTAAACTAAGAGTGATCTTCTCCTCCTGATTTGAAGATTGGCTGCTGGAATGTGCACAGGTGTTCGATGTTGCAATACTCAATCGTAGGAAAAACGGTGCCTCACACCGAGGCATTGAAGGTTTGATGGCGTCGCTCGTTTGGGAGGTCTGGATGTGGAAATGCTGGCTGTTTTATTTGGAAAGCTGTGGCTCCTAAGCAACAATGTGGTTTTCACAGGTTGAATTGTGAGCAGGAGGAGTTTGGAGTTGGTTATATTGTTTTGCGCTGTGGTTCTTCTGCGGAAAAGGAGGGATGGGCTTAAAGGTCCGTCTTCTGTGGTTTTTCTCTGCTGGTGTGCGTAGTTGTCCTTTACTTTTCTTTTCTTTCATGTTGTTTTACTGCTGGTGCATGCGGGTTTGCCTCTTGATATTTTGTTAATGTTGATTGTCCTTAAAAATTGATTTCAGTCGAAGTTAAGCCAAAGCACCTGATGAAGCGATGAAGAGTACGTAGCACCTGCATGAATCTAGAAATCTGTCACACTTACAAGTGATATGGAAGTTCGATCATGGAAGGATCAATGCTTCCGACATAATAATAGTCTTCTTGTGCAACATCAGGTGTCTGCAATTCAATAACAAAGCCGGTGAGGTTGATATAAGTAATGCCTTAGCAGTGGCAGCAGTCGGATCCGTCCTCCTGCCATGAACTCAGCTTGCCAGGTAGGAGAAAATTCAGAATGGTGTGCTTGATCGAAGGAGTGCTGTACTCTGCTTTGAGAGGCAAAGCCCTGCAGCTACTATGGTGGAGTTGGTGTCCCCTCCGCCACAGCACAGGAGATGAGAATGGCGGCGAGCAGCTAATTAACAGGGTGGAGATGCATCTGTGCGGTAGCAACCCCATTGATGGATGAAGCATTGTTGGGTACGGGTATTATAGGGCAAAAAAAAAAACGGGTATAATATGGGAAAAAGACGGTAAATTTTTAAAAAATAAATAAATAATTCTGATAATTATTTAAAAATAAAGTAAATGAGAAATTAAAAAAAAACAGTGAAAAATGACTAGATAAGCAACAAATTAAAATTAGATAATAAAAACTAACAGTCTAACAAATGCATAACTAACAAAAGTTTTTTGCCTTTTTGGATTTATTTGGCCGTGGGATTCATATGGGAAAACATAAAATGCAAATGCAAACATGAAAATGTAAAATATAGCCAACGTCAATGGAGTTTCGACACGATGGCTTTCTGATTTTGGGATGATGTGGGGAGGAAATGCAGATGGCAGGAGCGGTTCGTATGAGCGAAGGAATCACAGAGGGGGTAGAAGCATCACCTTGGTGATATTCGGAACCACAGAGCGCAGAGCCAACGTACAAAAATCACTCTTCTTTTTGTACGTTGCTTGATAAAAGGGTTTATGAGATTTGAGCAGGCTAACAATCATCGTCAAGCAACAGGACGCATAAGCAACGTAAGCAACACATACATGCATTGACGCATACGGCAACAAGAAAAATGCAGGGGTGTTTGAATGGAAAGGAGACTTCAACCCGAATGAAAACGAGATGGAGACAAAGGAAGTCGAATCTCGAATGCCCTCCTCTTCAGCCGGATGAAAACGAGAAGAAGACGATCAGACTAGACGAAACCAGCCGAATGCCGAATGCCGAATGCCTTGCTCTTCAGAGTTCAGAATAATCTCGAACGCCTCTCTGTCTCGAGCAGTCGAAGACTCACGAAGAACGGAAGAAGAACTCAGAACCGTCGAAGACTCACGAAGAAGAACTGGTCGATTTCAAGTTTTTAACCCTAAGCCCTCTTTTGCTATGTGAAAATACTCTTTTGCCACTAAAAGGTCGAACAAGTTTGAAAAAAAACAAATGTTTTAAACAATATTACAACTGTGCCATTTTCATTCTTGGACCGTTGCGAAACGAGTTTTAGACGCGTTTTATACGCATTTTTTAAAATTTGCCGTTTTTTTTAAAAAGACACGTTTTATTCCTGTTTTTTTCGGCTGAAACGTTTTTGACGTTAAATACGCATTTTTTTTAAAATAACACCGTTTTTTGTGACAATCGATGAAGCAAGGAAGAGTATGTAGCACACCATGAATCTAGGAAATTGTAAGTTTACAGGTGATGGAACAAATGAACATATATTTAAGCATAATTGCATAAGTGAAAATGAGATCATACACTGATTGAGATGGTGAACCATGTGCCTGTTTGCACGTTGATTCTATCTTAAATTAAACTACTTCCAATAGAGCATTTGAAGGAGAATTAGTTAAGTAGATCATCGAGTGCTTAGCTTCACATTTGGACAAATTGCTCACACTAAGAAAAGAAAATGAAAAATATAAGCAAATGGCATTGCCCAAAATATCTAAAGAAAAAGAAAAAAAAACAAATTTATCTCCTCATAAAAAACACCCAAGGTCGTTTGAATGGGGCTGGAACACCACGGAACAGAACGCACTATTCCGTTTTTGAGATTGCCAACACAAACGTCGGACATTGGACAATCAGGACAAACTGGACGCGGGAACGTGGGGTATATAAACCCACCCTGTTCCAAGGCTCTGGCCCCCGATGCTCGATCTCCCTCTCGAAGACACTCTCGAGCTCAAAACCCTCGTTCTCTCTCTCGCGCTCGAAACGCTCGAGCTCCCACTTCCCTTCCCCCTCTCACCCGCAGGCTCTTCTCCTCCGTCTCCCCTCTTTTTTCCTGCAATCCAACCTTTCTCTATCCGATTTCCCCTCTTCTCCACAGGTGAAGCTTTTCACGCACACACTATTCTTTTGCTCACTCACTCATTCTCTATCTCCATGTTACAGCCCTAATCTGTGCAAGGAATCAGCTGCAACCCTTCGGGGTGCTCACAGATATGTCTAACCTGCTCTCTCTTTCTCTCTCTCTCTCTCCCCCTCCTCTCTCCCTCCCTCCCTCTCTCTATCTGTGTGTGTGTGTTAATAGGGAGTATCTATCGTTGTTCCTCTTCTTATTCTCTTGTTAAGGAAGCAGAGCCAGCGAGCGAAGATCTCTCTTGATGAGGCAGAACCAGCGAAGATCTCTCTTGATAGACAACTAATCTGAATATCGAGATCCCAAATTTTTCTCTAAGGATTAGCTGCTCAAGTTTTTCTCTGGTATCTCGAGTATGATGGCTAAGGATTTGTTATCCTTATCCCTTGCCTGTCCCCTGCCTATATAAAGAAGAGCATAACATCATTGTAACACAAGACAAACTAGTCTAATGAAGTTTGTTTCTCCTTCTTGGTGGATGTAGACAGTAATGCCGTGGATGTAGGCAGTAATGCACCACGTAATCTTGTTCTTCTCTTGCTCTTTGTCCCTCCAAACTCTCGTTTCTGTTTCAATCCCTCTTCATGATTCTTAACATGGTATCAGAGCACCACAGGGTCAAGAGGCCACCTACTCGCCGTAAATAGAACAACTTCTGTTGGTCGTTAGACTTCTTGCCCTTTATCGCCACAACCTGTATCGACGACAGCAGCGTCTTGGAGCTGCTTCTCCAGCAGATTCAAGGGCTTGAGCACATACCCGCTGAGGAAGGTGAACCAATGAACATAATCGTTGAGAACGATTCCTGGTGACATGAGAAGCTCCGCTGCACGTCCACCCATTGTCGATGCCGCTCTGTGCGCCATGGGCCTGAAGCAGCATTCTCACCGTGACAGAACGGAACGTCTGACGGCATCTCTCTCCCGTCGCTAGTTACAGACGCAGCCGAGGGAAGAGGAAGACTGCCGGCCCAACTCTAGCTAAGCAGAGATCTTGCGATAAGAGCAGGTGTGAGTTCTATAAACTATTCTATTCTTATTTTAAGGGTGGATCATCTGATCAAGGCAATAACACTCTTAAGATTACCTCACAACCTCTCACAGGCCCAAACTATCTAAGTTGGGCAAAAGCGGCCCAGATTGTTTCTAAGCAGTCGTTCAAAGGTGGGATACATCAATGGTGACATAAAACCACCAGAAAAAAATGATTCAAAATATCGTGAATGAGAGAGTGAAAATGACATGGTTATGTCATGGCTCATTAATTCCATGGATTCATCTGTTGCTAATCTTCTTCTTTATGTGGAGACGGCAAAGGACATTTGGGACAACTTGAAAGAAATGTTTGGTGAACAGAACAATCTCGCCCGTGTTTATGAAATTCAAAATGAGATTGCGCAACTCGCTGTGGGAGATAAAGCTATTGCTCTCTACCTCGGCCAAATGCGTAGCCTATATGATGAATTACTTCAGTATCGCCCAGCAACTTCTGATCCAGAAGTGTATAAAAAAAGATTTGATGAAGACAAGATCTTTAAGGTTTTGGCAGGCCTCGGAAGAGAATATGAGACTCTACACAGCCAGGTACTTAATTCCAATCCCCTGCCATCTTTTAACAGTGTGTGTCAAATGATACAACGTGAAGTGGCTCGAAGGAAAGTCATGAATGTCCCTCCAAAACTCGATGTCAATGACAACAGCAGTGACAAGATGGTGTGTTATACAAAAGGCGATAACAAACAAAGCGACTTCAAATCTGGTGGCGAAAGCTTTAGTGGCCAACGGAGTCGATCACGTGTAAAATGCACCCACTGCAAGAAAACCGGGCATACCCGAGAACGCTGTTGGGAACTTGTTGGATGTCCTACCATAGAAAAATCTTCAAGGCCACCAGATCTTGCAAACTTTGTGACTAAAGATGATCTTGAGAAATTTTTTCAGTAATTTGCAAAGACTACCAACCTCCTTACATCTCAACCTGTCGGGAACTCGAATGAAGGTAAGAACTTTGCCTTAGTGACAATTTCTAAATGTTCACCTTGGATAATTGATTTTGGAGCCACCAATCATATAACCGGTGACCCAACAAACTTAGATGAGGTAAACAAAGGACAAGAGCAACATATTTTTACTGCAGATGGGAGTTCAATTAATGTCGATGGCATTGGCAAAACTAGTTTTTTTGACAAAGGAATCAAGTCTACTATTTTGTATGTTCCAAAAATAAGTACCAGCTTGATATTTGTTAGCAAGATAACTAAATCTCATATTTGCTTGGTTATTTTCTCGTCAAAGGATGTGATTTTTCAGGAACAGGGCACGAAGAAAGTGATTGGTAAAGGTCGAGAACATGGTGGTCTCTATGTCATGGATTCATGCAACGTTAGTCTTCTTACTAGTAGAAAAAATTTGAACCAGTCAAAATACAAGAAGTGGCATGCTCGTCTTGGACACATATCAGATGGCAGTTTGCAGCGGCTTGTTCCCAACCTTGTCTCTGAACATTGGGCTTGTGATGCTTGTGAATTTGCAAAATTTACAAGGTTATCATTCCACACTTCTAGTGAAAGGTCCTCTAATTTATTTGATTTTGTTTTCTTTGATGTTTGGGGACCTGCTCCCGAGACCTCTTATTTAGGATTCAAGTATTATGTTTCCTTCATTGATGATAAATCTAGAATGACATGGATATACTTTCTTCAGAATAAAAGTGAGGTTCCTAAGGTTTTTGAAGAATATTATAGCATGATTTTAACTCAGTATTGCATGAAAATTAAAAAACTTCGGTCTGACAATGGTGGTGAATATGTCAATGACACTCTAAAGTCATTCATGGCAAAGAAAGGCATTGAACCTCAGTACATCTGTTCAGGGACACCTCAGCAAAATGGCGTCGCTGAAAGAAAAAACCGTCAATTACTTAATATTGCTCGTGCTCTTATGATGCATATGAATGTTCCTGCTTATTTTTGGACTGATGTTGTTGCCACTGCATGTTACTTGTCTAACAGAATTCCAAATTCTAGTATAAACTATGAAATCTCTATTCAGCTTCTACTTGATAGAAAGTGCTCTGTTCAACATTTAAAAGTTTTTGTCTGCATTCAAGACCATCTTAGAAACAAATTTGAGAACCGTGCTGTGAAATGTGCTTTTTTGGGATATTCTAGCAAAAAGAGAGGCTATAAATGCTATGATCATTTGATTGGAAAACTTTTTGTCTCTCGTGATCATAAATTTTTTGAGGAACCTTTCTTTGAGACACCAAATCAGGGGGAGAAAACCAACAATAGCTCCATGAACTCCTCAAATTTTACCACTGAACCTGAACCTATTTAACCCATCATAGATCATTTCCTCGAATCAAATATACCTACCACTCATGATATTACATCCAACTCACCTATTGAAGCTCCTCAACTTATTACTAACCCTATCGCCCTCGAAGAGCCTATCACTTTATCCCAAGACATACTCCTAGAAAACCAACATGTGCGTCGATCATCCCGTCTTACAAGACCACCTACAGAACTCAGTGATTATTATACATATCTCTCTACAAACCAAATCCATTCCATTGATCAATACCTAGCCCTTGAACATCTCTCCCCAACCTATAGAAACTATGTTCTCAATACTTATCTCCACATCGAACCAAAAAGTTTTGAAGAAGCCATCAAACATGTTCAGTAGAAGGAAGCCATGAAAGAAGAGTTGAATGCTCTGGAAAAAAATCAGACTTGGGATTTGGTGCCTCTTCCTGAAAGAAAAAAATTAGTTGGGAGCAAGTGGATATACAAAATCAAATACAAAAGTAATGGAACTATTGAACGGTTCAAGGCACGGCTTGTTGTAAAGGGGTTCACTCAAACTGAAGGAATTGACTACTCAGAAACATTTGCTCCAGTTGCTAAAATGAATGCTGTCAGGACTTTGTTGTCAATTGCAGCAAATAAAAACTGGAACTTAATGCAACTAGATGTGAAAAATGCCTTCCTCAATGGAAAGCTTACTGAGGAAGTGTATATGGAAATTCCTCCCGGTGTAAACAGTCAGAGGGGCTATGTATGCAAACAAAAAAAAGCTCTTTATGGTCTCAAGCAATCTCCTCGAGCATGGTTTGCTCACCTTAGTGATGCTCTTGTTCAATGTGGTTTTAAACGGAGTTCGGCAGATTACACCATGTTTACTCGTGTTCATGAATCTAATACTACTATCCTATTGGTATATGTTGATGACATTATATTGACAGGTGATGATGATCTTTTCATGCTTCGCGTGAAGACATTTCTTAACAAGCAGTTTGAGATCAAGGATCTAGGAGTCTTGCGGTACTTCTTAGGGATTGAAGTTGCGCACTCAGATAAAGGTATTTTCATATGTCAGAGGAAATACATTCTTGATCTACTTAAGGAGACAGGTAACATTGGATCAAAAGCTGCCGACACACCTCTTGAAATGAATGGCAAATTTAAAACTGATGAAGGTGATCTTGTTGAGAATGTCCAAAGTTTTCAAAAACTTGTTGAAAAACTTATTTATCTTACTGTCACCAGACCAGACATCATGTATGCTGTCAGTCTTATAAGCCAATTCATGCACAAGCCCAGGTCTTCACATGTCGATGCTGCTCATAGAATCCTTAGGTACCTTAAAGAAACTCCCGAGACAGGAGTTTTAATGAAGAGAGGTCAGACATTAGATGTCATTGGATATTGTGATGCTGATTGGACAGACGACCCAAATGATAGGAGGTCAACCTCTGGATACTGCACTCTTGTTGGAGGTAATCTTGTCATATGGAAGAGTAAAAAACAATCTGTGGTTGTCAGATCAAGAGCAGAAGCCGAATACAGAGCCATGACAACATGCACATGTAAACTGATATGGATTAAAGCCTTACTAAAGGATATGAATATTGAAACTAATGGACCTATGAACTTGATGTGTGACAACATGGCCGCTATTTACATTGGAGCTAATCCGGTGTTTCACGAACGAACTAAGCATATAGAAGTTGATTGCCATTTCATACGAGAGAAGATCTAAGATAAAACTATTCAAACTCTTCATGTCAAAAGCGACAAGCAATTGGCCGATATATTTACCAAAAGTTTGACAAAGGAAAAACATCAAGCTATAATTCACAAGTTGGGACAAATAGACATCTGTGCACCAACTTGAGGGGGAGATTGTTAAGGAAGAAGGCAGAACCAGCGAGCGAAGATCTCTCTTGATGAGGCAGAACCAGCGAAGATCTCTCTTGGATAGGCAACTAATCTGAATATCGAGATCCCAAATTTTTCTCTTAGGATTAGCTGCTATCTCAAGTTTTTCTCTGTTATCTCGAGTATCTCTCGATGGCTAAGGATTTGTTATCCTTATCCCTCGTCTGTCCCTTGCCTATATAAAGAAGAGCGTAGCATCATTGTAACACAAGACAAACGAGTCTAATGAAGTTTGTTTCTCCTTCTTTGTGGATGTAGGCAGTAATGCCGAACCACGTAATCTTGTTCTTCTCTTGCTCTTTGTCCCTCCAAACTCTCGTTGCTCTGTTTCATTCCCTCTTCATGATTCTTAACATCTCTGACTGGTGTATTCCTTTCCCAAATCGTCTATTTGGCTGCTGCTGTGTTGTTATGTGTTCTGCTGCAGTTTTATGTCAAAGTTACAAAGTTAAAGTATCAAAGACGATAAGTATGTTTCCATCTTGATGTCCAAGGATGCTTTATGAAAGCACCTCGAATCCTTTATTACAGATCTGCAGGTTTGACGGATTGGCTTGAGCTATTCATTCGTGGTCGTGAACTAGGTAACACATTATCGGAATTGATAGATCCTAATTTACAGAAATCAGTTCATGAAAGACAAATGAATAGCTCAAACCAACAGGATCTGCAGTTCATCTTGTTTGAGCTTTTTAATTGGTAAAACTACACTTACTTTCTCTCTTTTTCGAAGAAATTGTTTTGTGTTGTCTTAGAAAATTGCCATTTTGCTTTTCCTTTCAAGAATCTCTGGTGGTAGATTTTCTAATGTTATTCTATTAAACATCCCATGAGATTTTTTAAAGCATTGCAAATGCTCAGGTCCACCGCTGAAGCCTGTGGGGCAAATTTTACAAGCCTCCACGTGGTTCTGTGGGGGGCGTTTTCATCTTTTTTCACAAGGTCACTTTTCTTTTCTGTAAATTTACTTCAATGCTCAGGTGCGGATGTGGACTTTGTTATAAGCTTCTTAAAGGCTTACGATTAGTTGGCAATTTTTTTTTTGTACTAGTGTGAGTTGTTTTCTTTAGCTAAGCGGAAGCCGCTTTCTCTTGTTGATTTCTTGAATGCTGGATGTGTTGGTACCAATTACAGGTTTTACTTCTTTCAAAAGATTCTTCTAATTAAAGTTTTTTACTTGTTGCAGCACCGGTTGGGGGATCTACTCGCTAGCTAATCAGAAATTCTTTTCTCAGTAGATTTCATTCCTCAGTTACCTCATCACCATTGAGAAAAATAAGCAGCCCGTTGTTAGAATTCTGAATATTTGTTTTTTTTTTATTTATGCATATAAGAATCCACTCAAGGTTTAGTAGTAACATCCAACAAAATTATCCCAAAAGTAAGTTTATACTAAATCAACTAAAATTACTAAATCTTTTCCTTTTTCTCTTGGGTAGAAATGTTTATATCTTGGGGTCCATAGAAGACTGTTTGCTATTTTTTTTTCATTCTTTTATCTATATTTCATCTTTTAATATTTTATATATATATATATATATATATATATATATATATATATATATATATATAATCACAAATACCAGAGTTTTAAATTCTTGAGTATAATATGATGAGCTTGAAAAAAAACGAAAAAGAGAAAAAGTACGGTAAATTTTTAAATTTTTTAAACCAAAAATGGGGAGAAAATAAAATAAGTGAGAGACTAATAAAAATAACATGAAAAAAATAAGTAGATTTGCAATAAATAAAAAATAAAAAATGAAAAAAATTGTTTAACATTAAAAAAACTGAAAAAACACAAAAAAACTCATTAAAAACACTTTTTTTTTTCAAAAAAACATGTTTTTTTAGTTTTAAACGGCCAGTTAGTTTATCTTTTTTTTTCACATTTTTTTTTGAAAAAACTCTTTTTCTGTGACGATGAATTATATATATATATATATATATATCGCAAAAAGTATCCGTGATTACCATACGTGCAAAAAAAATTGGTCATTTATTTGTATGCTGAGGACTCAATATATGTTAAAAACAAATTTAAGGTTGGTTGAAAATTTCAAAGAGTCTATAATGAATTAAAATATCAAGCATTGTATTGTGGAATACTTTTTGCGGATCCAAGTAAAAAAGGTAAATGGAGAAATTTTTATTTCTTGAGAAAAATATATTGTTAAAGAGTTAGTAAAAATGTTTTGCATATCAAACTATAAATTTGTAGAAGCTGTTCGAAAAAGCGCTGAAGCTCTGCCCCGTCCCTTTGTTGGGGTCTAGAATTGTTTCAAGACTTTGGCAGCCTTATGGCACATGTCTGCCCTGTTCCTCTGTTGGGTTTTAGAATTGTTTCAAGACTTTGGAAGACTTTGGCAGCCTTATGGCACATTTCCGATACATATGTTTCAAGACTTTGGAACACTTTGGCAGCCTTATGGTACATTTTCAATACATATGTCAACTAAAGTATTATATTGTCACTGTTTACAGTCCAATGAATAAGAACTGTTCAGCAAACTCTCACCAGTTGGCCAGCTCCATGAATACCTTAATAGCAAAAAGTAAAAACGCTAAATAAATATATTATAGAAAAGATTTTTTTAGTTTACATTGTTGTACCGATCATGACTCCGCAAGTTTCACTAGTGATAGAAAAAGCACTCCTAATTATGTGTTTTGCTTGAGACTGAAGGTGATTTCCTGATCTTCAAAAAGTAGAATACTAAAGAATTCTTTGAGATATTCAATAAAAGTAAGAAGGGACGTCAGCACTATCCATGAATTTAATATTTCATAGTTGGTCAAAAGTATGTTGAAATTCATTGTCACCACACGCAAAATTGGTTGTGATTCTTGTGAAGACACTACACAAAACCGAAGATTTACCGACGGTTTATAAGCATCGGTAAAACATGGCAACACATCATTGAACGTTTTACCGACGCATGAGGCAGTTGACGGTGAAGAAAATGTCGCTTAAAACTATCATTGACATTCTAGTGCACGCATTGATATAAAATTCTGCACTGACGCATCATGTACGCAGCTAAATGAAATTATTCCTGATGTTTATGGATGTTGGAGAACGGATGTTTATTGCTGACGTCAGTAATATATTTGCCGATGCAAGTTCATGCATCGGTGAAAATTTGTTTTTTTTTTATCAACCCTTATCCATGTCTATTACATCTATATCAAACATAAATAAATAACTGCAGCAAAACTGAAAAAAGTGTGAAACAGAAAACCTAAAATGGTTACTTCCAGTATGGAAACAACAATAAGACAAGGAAGACATCAACCAACATGAAACTTGAAGTACAAAACCTAGAATCATTACCCTAAAACAATATTATAACCTAAAATCATCCACAAATAGAAAAAAAATTAACATTAAGTTCGAACAACTTACCGTTTATCATTAAAAATTGATGAAGAACACCTGCAATCACCCAAAAACTTTGGTAAACACTAGTGGAAAGAAGAGGGAAGAGAAAAGAAAAGAAGAAAGAAGAAAGGACAAGAAGGGCTCACGCAGACTTATAGAGTCGGGGAACAACCTGTGGGATGCGTTAGTGGAGGCCATACTTAAAAACGTCAGTAAAAGTTTGTGTTAACTTTTACCAACATTTGATGCATGTCGGTGAAAGCAACTTTAATGACGTGAGCATGATCACGTATCGGAAAAACTAACTTCTTTTTATCAACGTCTGCAAAATGAACGTTTTATTCTAAACATCGATAAAAGTGAAATGTTTAGTGCGTTTTAGAGCTCAAGGTTGGTAAAAGCTCATCTGCAACGACATCCTAGCAGCACGCGTCGAGGAAGGTTATTTTCACCGATGTCTTTTTTCAGACATCAATAAAAATGACATGTTTATCGATGTTTTCGAACTGGATGTCGATAAAAGGCCAACTTCAACAACATCATAGCGGCACACATCAATGAATGTTATTTTCACCGACGTCTTGTTTTGGATATCGGTGTAATCTTCACCAACATTTAAAGCTGGATGTGGGTAAAAGTATCCATTCATGTCTCGTCTCCCCATGCGTCACTGAATCTATCTTTTCTTATAGTGAGAGGTAGTCACAAACTTGAAAAGATCAATTGATTTCAAAAATCATGACAAACTTGAAAATGTATCTCACAAAGATCAATTGGCACATATATGGACGAAGTCTTGCGATGCTACAAACTTGAAGTTTTCATGACTTATCATCTGTTTAATGGAATCAATTGTACCTATAAATATTTAGCCATTTGATGATCGGTAGCGTGCAAAATGAAATTTTGTAAAAAGATTTAATATATATGTGTGTCCATGTGTGGGTTATTAATTACTTGGGAGTACTTTACTGCTTAAGACATATGGGTTCATGTAATAGGGATATCCCTAAGAAGGTTAGCACAACAGATAGGGTTCTATACGCAGCAAAAAAAAAAGAGAAACACAAATATACAAGTTGAACTATAGTGGACGCGTAGCAAGCAGCCTTGGGCTCTAAGAGATGAGGGCAATGAGGGACACTTCAACCTTCATTCAAACGTGTTGCAACATGTAATATAACTTTTTTAAAAGACCTGGTTGCGTGAGTGGACCCAACACATAGCTCCTTGCACTTTATAACATCTTTCTTTTTCCCTTTCTAATGCTTTTTGTAGTGACATCAATACATTTCTGCTGTAGACTGTAACATCTGACGTTGATGACGTTTCAGCTTCATGACCATAAATATATAACTGGTTATGTACATGGGAAAAGAGGCATGTATTCTATTTCAGGCCTTGTTAGCTCTCTATTCTACAAAGGTGGAAAAGAAAAGCGTTCCTCTTTTCATGTGAAATTATGATTCTCTTTTCCTATTTTTCACAACTCTAACTATATATATATATATATATATATATATTGGTTGTTCACTCTATCTCTCTCCCTCTCTCTCTCTAGCAGATCAGTTCCACTTAGCCAAGAGAGACATTAAGCCAGCTCCAAGGAGAAGGAAAGCATTGGTGATGATCTGGAGTTTTGAGTTGTTCTGCAACTTGGGAGTGTTGAAATCAGCAGCAAGCAGATCGACAAGAGCCATATAGATGAGAATTCCTGCAGAGGCAGCGTTGAAGCACCCTTGAACCACAAGAGTTGTCGAACTGTTTTCCTTGTAAGCAGACGATATCCCCATCCCTATCCCTATCCCAACAGGGGTTGTAATGGAGAAGAAGATTGTCATTGAAGCTGTAGTTTTCAACTTAAACTTGGCCTGCAAATACATGAAAAACCATGGAAATTTTCCTTCAGTGATCAATGAGGATGCCCCTGGATATACGTACACATATATACAGGGTGTGGCCCCACCCCAAGTAATTGAAAAAAAAAAAATTAAAAAATTGAAAACTTTTAGTTGCTTAATGTATTTTTTGGATTTAGGTTTAATTTGACCCTACTTGGATAAGTTTATTTGACCGTTTGGCCCGCCCTTGAAAAAAATTCTCACTCTGCCCCTACATATATAGGAACACATATATAAGAGCTGAAATCTTTTGGCTATTTGCTTTAGTCATCTGTCATACAAGTGGTCTTTATACATACAATGCATCGGGCTCATTGGATGCATGTGTAAGAGGACTAAGCATATGGAGACTGGAGAAATTCAACTACAATATATAGATCCACACATGTGACCATACATGCAGGGTAAGGGCCCGCAAGGGCCCTGGTTCCACCTAAAAAAAAGTAATAAATAAAAATTTACATTTAAATTTTAAAAAATTTCACTTGTCCTATATAAAAATTTCAAAAAATATTATTTCAACTCATGTCAAAATTTAGAAACTTTAATTCGGTTTTCTCTTGAAAAATTTCTGGCTGTGCCCCCTGTGCACATGTGTGCATGCACACAACACGCATGCACTATTTAATGTAAAACCATAAGTATTGTTGTTATTGCTCTTATAATAAAATATTTTGTTTAATATCATGCATCTCCTTTGGTAATTACTGAGAAACAATAGAAATTTAACATCTAGATTAATAATTAACTTGCCTGAACTATGCACCCACCCAGACCCATTCCTTCAAAGAACTGATGGAAACTTAAGGCAGCTATCAACGGCCTGATGGTGCATGGGCTGTTAGAAGCCCCCAATGCGATCCCTATAATCACCGAGTGCACCACGATCCCCAACTCCAAAACCTGCAGAAAACTTGTATCATATGTCTCATACATACCTCAATAATTAGTTCTAGGTATGTAACTCTTAGGTCCTTGACTCTTAAGGAAACATCTTGGCTGATCTAAGACAGAAGTATGAGAGAAAATAGAAGAGAAAAAAAAAAGATAATTAATGTTTGATGACAAGTGTTCTATCTCAATTTTGCATTTTAAAAAGATCAACGACCAATTAATTTTTTTATAAATCATGCACTAAGGGTCATCTACCTACCAAATTCTCTCTCTCTCTCTCTCTCTCTATATATATATATATATATATATATATATATATATATATATATATACATATATACATATATATATATACATATATATATATATACATATATATATATATGTATACATATATATATATATATATATATATATCTCTCTCTATATATAAATATATATATATATATATTTATATATATATATATAATAGAAGAGAAAAAAAAAAGATAATTAATGTTAGATGACAAGTGTCCTATCTCAATTTTTCATTTTAAAAAGATCAACGACCAAATAATTTTTTTATAAATCATGCACTAAGGGTCATCTACCTACCAAATTCTCTCTCTCTCTCTCTCTCTCTCTCTATATATATATATATATATATATATATATATATAAGCCACAATGATTTTGTATACCAAAAATCCTAAGGAAGGTGTTAATCCACACAGTTTCTAGTTTCTATATATGAATTATGAATTATTAATATAATCGAAATATTCATAAAGCGGCCAGGAATTTTCAAGAATAACATTATTTGATTTAATTAATTAATTTCAGATCGACAAGCAACTGCACTAAGTATATTGCAGTCGATCATAAAAATGAATACCCAGCAGGAGAGAGAGTTCAATTTGTAGACCTGGGAAATGATCCTATGGCGGATGAGCTCAGATTGGGTGCCATGGAGATGGGCACCATGAGCATGTGCATGGGCGCCGTGGCTGTGGTGATCGTGCACGGGCACTTCCTCCTTGGCCTCGACATCTCCATCAAGGTCGCTGCTTGAAACCGGCGCGGCCTTGCTGAGCTCCGCCTTCCTGTAATAGCCGGCGGCCGCCGTCTCCAGCACCAGCGTCCCCATGGCCGTCACCATGGCTATGAAGCCGGCGAAGGGGAACCTGGCCCAGGGATTCTTGTTCAAGCACGGCGACCCCAGGCTGTCAAAGGCATCGGGCAGCACGTGGATGAAGCCGGTGGCCAGGATGACCCCGGCGGCGAACGCCTTCATCACGAAGAAGGCGTCGCTCTCTGCAGAGAGGGAGGGAAAGGACCTCCCCGCGACGGGAATGCAGACGCCAGCGGCGCCGGCAGCCAGGATCACGAATATGGCCCCCACCCTCAGCTTCAACGCCAAGCTCTTGTCTCGGCAGCCGTCGGACTCGCCGCCGGAGGCGCACCCCAAATCCGATCCGCCACCTCCTGCAGAAACTGCAAGAGGCAGAAGCAACGGCAAGAAGCAAAGGAGCGCCACTGTCGACTTACTAGCGGCAGGAACAACCGTCGCCATTTTGCTGCTACGGCTAACTGCGGCTTAAGGAAGAAACATCTCCTCCTATGATTTCTTCTTCGCCTTGGACATCACTTTATAGGCAAATTCCTTTGACTTAAAAACTAACGGGCACAAATATACATTAAAAATAGCCACATTGACTTCTGATCTTAAATTTGTCCGAAAGGGCATAGCTCAAACGGACGGGTTAAGACGTGCTATTTTATGAAACACAATGCTTTTGTACTGTAAAAGGGGCAGGTTTTTAGGTGTAGGTTGAATTTAGTGGGGATGTCATCTTTGATACCGATGCAGCTTTAGACCCTAAAAAAAAAGAAAAGAAAAGACAGGAATAATGTATCTTTAGCTCCCATTCAAATGGTGAGGATTAATCCTCTTCGTCACCCACTTCTGCTCTTGAACTTAAACTACAAAATAATTTATGTCTGATCCTCAAAGTTCTGACTCTTCCACTACTTGAAGCATACAACCCAGGTAAGAAAAGTTCATCGAAAGTTCCAATTCTCAAGTGATCTCCAAAAGGTTGTGCCCACCCGTGAATAAATAAGTTGGCTCTGGTGCAATCCCCAATTGCGATTGGAGCAAAACCTGAGATCAAAGCTATTCCAGAAAGCTGGCATACTCCCCAAAAGATCCTCGACTCCAACTTGGCTTTCGAACATGTTGGAAAAGGAAAACAAGTTCGGGAGGGCAACTTGGCATAAATGACGATGTTCTTTTCTTTGGTCCTTCCTCTAACGTTGATGATCATGTCATAACGTGATCATCGTAGAAAGATCCCTCGATGTTAAAAGTCAAGCAATTAAATATGGAGAAGAATGTCGACATTGTTATCAACATGAGCAATAAAATATTTGCCTCGACTTTCTCTCCCAATGTATATATATATAAGTATTGAGTTCATGACCGAACTGGAATGAAACATTTCCAGCAGCACGTGTATAACTCACGTGTGGTTTAGGAATTCCTTTTCCTGTATGCATACTTACTTCCATGTATGCCGTTGAGATTAGCTCTAATTTCATGGTCTGATCAATGGTTCCATGTGATCAAGCAGCCATTGCCAAGAAACCTGCAGTCTACTGAAGTGATGCATGCATGCCATCTGTAAGCTCATCTGATGAATTATATGATCATTTCTCCTCCAAAGTAAGTTTCAAGTTGATCATACATATACATAGTTATTATATCTTTGTGGAAGGCATGATTAGTTCACGTCTTTTAGTTAGACATCTAATAAAGAAAATCTATTGACAACCACTTTCTCAGGTCTAAAAGTATAAATATCTTGCTGTACTTAATTCCTAAAAACACTTATGACATCAGTTGTGTTGGATGCTATAATATACGTTCTCTTCTAAGTGGTGAAAAATCAAACTTTGTCATTGGACTGGTTTGATTTGAAGAGTTCAATGTAGTAAACGATATATATATATATATATATATATATATATATATATATATATATATATATATATATATATATATATATATATATATAATGTATTTATTTATTTGATAAGACACGGTTAGGAATATGGCTATAACCAACTTAAAAATTGTTCTCTCTCACATGTGTATATATATAAATATACATAGTGTCGAAAGAATGTGCACATCCAGTGTGGGAGTGGCGACACCATCTTGCGTGGTCAAACTGAAATTACATGGAATAATGAAAAGGCACAGGGAAAATGGTGTTCCACCTCGTTGACTGAAGCAAGAAAATTGGGGTCCTCAAATTAGCATTTATTCATTGCCGACAACATACAACTAAGTTAATTTCATCTGCTTCCCTAACTTTTCCTTCTCCTGATTTTTTTATTTTCAACTGAAACCAGTTGAGGTCCCCAGTGTCGTCAAATAGGTTTAACAACTGATGGTTTAGTCCATGGGTTTGTTAACATACTGTTTCATTTATCTGCCCTGGTTGCCATCTCCTACGCTTCATGATTCAATTTCATGAATATATATAGTTCTTTGCACAAGCCCCATATTATGGCCAAGCTGGTTATGTATTTGCTGATGTTTGGCACATAAATGACCAATATGTCCTTAGTCAATCGAAGACAGAAATGAAAATAAGAGGGAAACTCTTTCTAAAATAGGAGGATCACCCAAGAGGCTTTGTTGCTAACAAACCCGTAGACTAAACCATCAGTTGTTATACCAACATTTTTATTAGAACCCCAGATTTAAACCTCTCAGGATATATATATATATATATATATATATAATATTAGGGTGCACACACGAAAGGGCTGCCCGATGGAAGCCATCAGGCAGCCTTGATGAGAGGGACCTCTCCTAACCAAAGCGATCCGCCCCCTAATATATTGGAAAATTAAATGGTAATTATATCTTTTGGGAGTCACCCAACCGTCCGTCGGATATTAATTCACGCCTTTTTTCTGTGTTTTTCTTTCAATCATCTATCAATTTGTTTTTCTTTCAAACATCCCATCAATTTCAGATGGACGATCTAAGTGGATGGCTCTGTAAAGCTAGAGCCACTGGACACAGATACAAACACACATCAATAACGGTATGTTAAGCTAGCCTTGTTGAACGATCAATGGTTCATGAAAGCATCACGAATAAGCTGAGTTCGAACTCAATCTTTCTAAGCCTAGCATGAGCAGACCATGTACACGTGGCCTGCGTATTCTTAATTCCCTTGAGAAACTTTACACTTTTGAAGAATTTTGTGAAAATTTCATCACTTAATCTACCGTTTGTGTGACATAAATGTTGCTTATGTAATACAACAAATTATAGATATAATGTGTAAATTACGTGAGCAGAATAAGTAATTTGCGCATATTCTGACGTCATCTAACACATTGAATTTCACTTGGAAGTTTTTCAGAACATTACTTTTATTATCTCGCGAATGTAGCTTGTTTCATTTATATGTGTCCATCAACAGAACAAAGTTAATTTTCGTGTTACTTTACAAAAGGCAAATCTGAGTGGTTGTTGCGCACTAGGCAGCAAGCGGTCCATTTCAAAGGGGTCTAATCCTGTAGATGCTGTCATGACCCAGTTTTCATCCTCAAGCACATGAAGCAGCCTAGGCCCTCACTGTTAGTTCTCTTTCCGTTTTTTATATTGTTCATTGGTTTCCCTCATGCTAAGCAGGTCTGCTTGAGTGAATGGTTGAATAAAGGGGATGATATCATGTGAATGGCTTGTGTTCAGTAAATAACTATCTACTAGCCAGTGACGTTTGTTTATATAGTTGTGTTGTACATTCCAATATAATCTCACCATGGCCTTTGATTATTTTTCTACGTTTTGATAAATCAAAAGCATCTTGAAAAAGCAAACAGAATTTTTGCATAAAGCACAGAAGCAAGCATGAAGAAGCATCTCTATCTCAATAGTGAGCATGGCAGCTTTCTTTTTTCTTTCCTCTTTTTTTTTTTCTGTTTTTTGAAGTTGGATGTAAAAACTAGTGTTCTTGTTTATTTATGATTCACGACTATTATACCAAAAGTATTTTGGTTTAAAGGGAACTACCTACGTAAATGAAAATTTAAGTTATATATACATATTTTTTACATTATTTTATATTGGGTAGTTGGAAATGGAAGTGGTATTAACTTGTAATGGATGTTTCTAGTGATATTTCAGGGTGTGGATTCAATGTCAGATGATTGCTGGCCAGCCGAGCCATGGCTTTGGTTGGTGCTTTGTGCAATGCCTTCAATGTTGCATGCCCCAAAAAATGCAACTACTATTTCCTAGCTACGTTTTTCAAAAGGAAATAAATGCTAAAACGTACAAAAATGAATTGAAAAACTTAAAAATTGTCACCTGGATTTGATTTGCCAATGACTAGATTTGAATCCATCGATTCCAGCCGAGCTTCAAAATATTGCTGGTAATACTTGAATAAAATATGTAATCGGTAGCAAAGCAATACTAACACCTTTTTAAGTAAAAAATGAGATGATTGTCCTAGTATTTGAGACAAATGAGTTTGGTTTACTAACCTGTTTGGTTTGAGGAACACTGTGAGTGTTACGTGAATGTACCTCAAATATTAGGACAGATTTAAGGAACACTTGTATAAGTGGTTTATGAACTTACCTCGAGTACCAAGATAGATTCATAAAACACTCACAATGTCACCGCACCCTTTTTGAAGAGTGTGTGTGGCATAGATGAGAAGCCACACAAAAGATCCTTTGATAGTTTTTGCTACAGGTACACGACTAGTTAAGTATTCCTATGTACATTCTGCCAGGAACATGATAAGGATAGAAATTCAAACATTAGCAAATGGAATATTTGCAAATATATGCTCTTTGAATTCAACTGAATTCAGCCGACAGAGCATCTTGCATTTTGATGATGATAAAAGCCGTTTTCTGTGTGGAGGGATCGGTTACCTGTTTCAACAGTACTCCCCTTCTAGTTGGAAGCAGATTTTTGTGCCCAACTTGTTAAGATTTCTTGAAAGAGCATCCTACCTTGCAGCCTTGGTGAGCATGTTAATTAGCTACCTGATCTTTTAGATGCTCGGTACTTAAGTTTTGATCGAGTTTTTCACATATGAAGTAACAATGATTTCAATATGTTTTTTTCGTTCTTAAAAGATTGAGATTGTGCCAAAGTGTAAAAGATTGAAATTGTGCCAATCTGAATCTCTGCATTGTTATCCACTCCAGTATCGTTGGCTTTGTGTGGTAAGAATGCTCATTTCCTTCAACAGGGATCACACCCATATTAGTCCACTGGTGGTTGATGCCATCGCATGATATTCTTCCTGACCACCATACTCTGTCTTTTGCTTTCCCACTAGATTTACTAAAAAAAAAATTGCAGCATATACTAGTTGATTTTCTCTCATTTTCGTTGATTGCCTAGTTTAAATAATATACTTCAATATCAAGGTGGATGTGCTTTCTCATAACTATACCCTTCTTAGCAGCATAGTCACAAAACCTTTTTTTTTTAAAAAAAAAAAACTTGTTAAAGACATTAAAAACAAAAAAAACAACTAATTTTTTCCCTTTTTTAAAAAAACTCCAAAATGATTTTTTTGCTTTTTTATATCATTTTTTTCTCATTATTTTTACGTTATTCTTACTTCAAAGTTTAAAACTTAAATTAAATTATTTATTTGTTCATTTCCTTGGTTACTAAAACACCATTTGTACCATTTTATCAAATTATTTTTTATGTTTTCTTGTTAGTTTATCATTTATGTTACTTTTTAGGAATGTGTTTCTTAAAAAATTATCATTTTTTTTCAAAAATTTTCCGAAATTTTCAGCTTTGCCAAAAAATAAGCGAGAAGAACCTTGGCATTTAAAGGATGACAACGATATTTGTGACTATGATTAGGCATTTTTTAGGTGTTTTTAGGCATGTGAGTGTCCTACAAATCTGCTCCAAAGATTGCGACAAGGTCATGAAACACTATAATAACCTTTGGGCAGATTTATGTGGCACTCACATAGTGTCTATGTTGTCAAAACGATCTCTTAAGTATCTCCAAATTTGTGAGCCATTTGAAGGTGAGGAATCCATGCATAAATTGACTCAGAATAGATTGCAAGTAGCGTTGCTTTCATCAGGAAACACATTGAATTAGGGAACTGCAAAGGTTCTGCAATCGCTGTAGGAGTGGAAATTGGCAGTATGCTAAAAACTGAGCAGAAGCCCTTGCAGCATCAGAAAATGATGATCCTATTCTTTCTGGTTTCTGAAGGGTTTTAAAACGGCTGCCTATGCTAATGATGAAGAGCCCTGACATCTTCTCATTTCAAAGTGGGAAGGAGAAAAGTGTAGACTATTTCCCGGTATATTAAAGGGAAGATCTGAGCTAGCTGTTCTTTTGAGTAAACGGCAACTAACTTCGGTTCTCTTTAATTTTGATCAGCAGATCTTGTGAGAGGAGCTGAACTTGAACTGAGAAAGCTAGAAACTTGAGAGTGTGAGAGACAAAATACACCATCTGATCGAATGGGGTTTTGATCTTCGAACCCAAACCTGCTTTTTGATCCGACCCATTTTGACAAAAACCGAGTCAGCAGTTCAGTACCGGTTTACTGCCATTTCAAACTGATCCAGACTCATTGATGACCGATTTATGAGTTATGGGGACTCGTTCGTTTGATATTTATGCCAATTCAGTTGAATGTTCAGCTCCAAACATTGTTCAGATAAGAGACAATTGACCCACGTGAATTGCCAACATATGATTCAAAAAATTGCATGAATTCAGCCATATATACATTGTACACCTGAGAGCTTCCTCAAGCATTTGACGATGAGTAGTTAGGTATGCTCATGCTAAAAAAGTGTAAGTGATTCATTGTTAGCTGGCTCTTACTTTTCTGTTTGTTCCATATACAGTACACAAAAGTTGATTCAGATTTTAAATGAAATGTTGGACAATAATACTACTTATTTTGCAGCCGTTGTTACTATTGTTCTTTCTATCTCACTCAGTTTCTAGTTCTAAACATGTCACTTTTGCAAAACTTGGCAAACTAGATCTCTAAACTGTTCCTTAACTTTGAGACAAACTAAAGCAGCCAAATTGAACTTTGATGCTGTTAATAGTTATTCCTTACTATCCAAGATGCCTATATATATCACATGCCTCCGAATAAAGAAGTCTATTTTTTGTCCTAATCGTTCACTATCAGACTCTTTGACGTTCCTACAGTTCCTTGTTCAGATATTCAGTGTGATCAAGATCTTTCAAACGCATGAAATTTGTCACCACCATGTTCACAATAAATAGTGTTTCTCCACGTATCGACTAACCAATACCATTCTTCCTTGCAACAAACAGATTTCTACTTGGACAAATGTTCTGTGTTCATGTTAATTGATACTTGGTCTTTATTTACTTAGCATAACTTGGGAAGGTTTTCATGGAAGCAGTTCGATCACTTCAATTATCAGAGTCACGAAAGGGAAACTTGCAATTGTTAATACAGGGCCATCGATCAGATGGGGCCATTATTACAATAAAGCAACATTACTCCAAGTTAATGTGAGGAAGCCACAACTTCATCATAGGGACAGGATTCATTTCTAGCTGGCAACCATCGCTTGTAAAGCTTTATAGTTGTCATTTTGAAAGCAGAGGACTGCTATGTGCATCTGCATACATGGAAAACAAGTTCTTTTGCCCATCTGTTGTTTGGTAGGTCAGCTAATCACTTTTTAAACCTTTGTCTTTTAATCAGTGAGCTTGTGGTTCATCTGATTCTGTCGAATTTTCATATATGGCTGGACTATACCGGTCAAAAAGAAAATAAACTAAAGTTGTAGTGGCAAACACAATATAGGCAGTGAATAACTAGAGGTCTTGCTACATGGAGAGTCCACTTTGAAGGTTGCATACAAAGACACAAAATGCATCAATGTTATGGTCAACATGGATTTGAATGCTAAAATATCTAATTTTGGGCTTGCCAAGCTTGTTGATGAGGACAACACCTACAAGCACTAGCATTGTTGGAACATTTAAAGTTATACCTCAACCTCAAGTGACAAGTTTGAACAGAATCAATTGTATAACTTGGATGCTTTACAAACATAGAGATTCTTCACTTCCCGTCCCGCATCAAGTTTCATTATTATAGAAGTTGCATATGAAATTAACATATTTGTTTTGGATAAGACCATTACTGGGAAATGTTGGGAACAACTTCATTAACAATAAGAACAACTGCTCGAAGAACTATGCACAGAGGTATGTGGAGTTAAGCATGTAGACAGTTCAGCAATTCAAAGCTTGCAACTTAGAGGTATCGTGGGGCAAAATGTTTTGGCATATTCACTCATATATTTTTTTGTTTCAGAATATTCTATTTTATGGTCACTTATTTTCATGCTATAAAAATAATTTGTACTACCTGAGCATCACTATAATATATATATATATATATATATATATATATATATATATATATATATATATATATATATATATATATATATATATATATATATATATATATATATATATATTGTAAATCCTTTCTTTAGTAACGTAGTTTAAGTGTTACTCTAATTCATCATCAATAATGTGTCAATGTTTACTGAAAGTTATAGTAGGACTCCCAGTAACACAATTATTGACATTTGAACTACTACATTCAATTAGCACCACTAGTTATGTCTTATTAGAAATCCTTTCTCTTGCACAAAACTCCTTGTCCTGTAACAGAAGCATAGTAACAACAATATAGATTATTAAGTTATGATGCTAGACAAATGAGACACTTAAACTCTTCATAACAACTTATGAAAATGATTGACTGACCCATTGTCCCATTAACATCTTTCATGCCCTTCTCTGTTGCCACCACCCTTCTCAATTTTGATGTGCATAAGTACATGAGAAAAAAGAGATGATCGTGTCACCATTACCAAATTCAAGCAGCATAGAAATTGCTTGCTAAGCCCACGAAGACAGCTTTACTAGGCTTTAGCAGTGCACTCATTCTAGATTAGATTTTTCTATCCTCCATCCATTAAAGGTGATGCCTTAAGAATAACTTGCCTTACATTCCATATCATTTAGTTGCAAAAAAGACCAGTGAATTCTTATATGGTCTAGCAAAACCAGAGTTACTTGGAGAACTTTATCGACACTTTTTGGTGAGAGATTAGCATCTGACATGATATAGAATGGTTGAGAATCCACAAAAGTTGGGATTAGAGTTCTCTATCCACTATCAAAGGTGTTTCTTGCAATAGATGTGTACATTGGATATTGAACGTTCAGCCTTCAATTTCAAAGATTCTACAACAAAATCCCTTTAGTAGATAGAACTTTTCTTAGAAATGCTAGCTGTAAGGGATACATTTGTAGTTTTATTTAAATAACTTAGTGTGGTATGAGTTTATAGTGTTTTGTTTAATTGAGTAAAATAACACAATGGTAAGGATAATCTTATAGATCTTCATCTTATTTCAAACACTGGTTATTTATAGTGCACTAGAAATGATTTTTCAGTTGGTGAAGGGAACAATTTGCAATAGTGAAGCCACTATAAAGGAATCAACATTTAATCGATCATGTGTTCCGATTACCACAATATTTAGAAATATCTATGGCTAACCAACAAGATGCAAACGTCATATAGAAAATCTAATGTGTAACAACTAATATATTGCTGCAGGAAAATTATGATAAGATAGATGCAGAGCAACATTGTCAAATGATTTTGAAGCAAATAACAATGGGAAAGAGAGATTGCAACTAATTTTAACATAATGAAGATCCTTGAGAGATTGCGACTAATTCTAACATAGTGAACATTCCATAAATGAAGGTTCATATTTAGAAATATTCAAGGCCAACCATCAACCTGTAGAGACCATATAAACAATCTAGTATGTGTGACAACCAATGTATTGCTGCATGAAAATTATGATAAGTTCGATGCAAAGCAACATGCTCAAAAGATTTCGAAGCATACAACAGTGGAAAAGAGAGATTACCTTTAATTTTGACATGATGAAAATATCCTAAATGAAGGCTCAAACATTCAAACGTTCTTTTGTACAAATCAAACACAATAGAAGAGAAAGTTGCATAGCCCATCATGGCTATGATATGAAAACGATCAAAAACTGTTTAAGATGCCATTCGGGAAAATAGTTAGTCAGTTAGTGTTGGTGGATGCAGTGCAAAAAAAGATGGTTTTACTGGCATGTGGAAAATATAATGCCGGTGAACATCAACTTTGAGTGATGTTTGCAAAGACATGTCAGTAATTACATTTTTTTTAGCAACGTCCACAACCCAAGAAGATGCATGGAGCAATTGTGTCCTTGAAGTTCAATATTTGTCGATGTCTGCCATAGGACATCGGTGAAAGTGAAGAAAATTGTTCATTTTTACCAACTAATTACGTACTCGCATCGATGAAAATTTTCAATGTCAACTATTAACGACACCCAATTGTGTGCCTTGGTTATTATCATCGACGTGTGAATCTCTTTGCATCGCTGAATATTGTGCATATGTGTTCACAACGGCCTTTTCACTGACTCGACCTGGACGTCTGTAATGTTTACCGCATTAACATTATCGATGTTTTTAAGTTATACCTTTACTGATGTTTTCTAAGCATTGGTAAAGGCTGCCCTAACTTATTTCCTCTGCCTGAACCCTTCTTTTTCCCTCTTTCTTCCCACTAGGGATTTTCCAGCAAACTCTTCTTCTTTATCATGTTTTTAGATTGCATGAAGATTGAAAAGGTTGGTTCCTGAATCTCCTCTCCCTTTCTTTCTAAGTTTATATGATTTGAAGTTAAATATTCAGATTTTTCATGCAAGATCTTGTCATTTTCTGGTAGCATTAGGTCGTGGAGTTTTGAAGAATGTTTGTTGACCCTAGTACCTTCAATTTGATATGATAATTATATAAAATATCCACACAATCACAACACCTCCAATGTTACCCTAATTTTTGACATTGCTGGATTCCGGTGCATTGTGGCCGGATTTCAGCGTCAAATTTGGATCATGTTTAATTCAAGTACAAATATACTTATTTGTAAAATATTATTTTGACTAGTTGCCATTTGAATTCTTTTTTAGATGTTTGAATGTTTTTGGTTCTGAGCCTTTTTAGCCACCACTAAGTGTTCAATGAATTGTTTAAACAAGTGAAAAGTTATATTTTTCTTGAGCCACTTGAATTGTTTGCAGCATTTATGAATTGTGTAGAATGTTACATTATTGTATGGTGCAAAGAATCTTGTGTTAATTGTTTTTTGAATTAGGGATAAGATGATATTTAGGTTGCAAACATATTAAAGGCGTTATTTTTACATTGTTCGAAAGAAGTAGGATGATCTAAATAACATGTTTAGGTACTTGTTTGGAAAATTGCATGACAAGTTATGCAATGAATATTCATTTGCATGAATCAAAAACCAAATGGTTTTAGCATTGACAATATGATGAGTTGATCATATTGAAGGTGGTCGTACAGTCTTATTAAAAGATGGATAATCGAACTTGGATTTCGAAAGAAAGATACAATTTGAAATATATAACTGGTGTGAAACAATTTTTTGATTATGCTATCACACATAATGTGATAGTGAATAGACAAATGAAATGAACTTATGTAAAATGCAATAATGTCCTCATTCGAGCTACGAAAGATGTCATGGATCACATCATTTGTAATGGTTTTGTACAATGTATCTTTGTTGGAAATGTTATGGAGAGAAAAGATGTTCACATGAATAATGTCTTGAGATGTCCTCGATTACATCATAGTAATGGTTTTGTACAAACATACCTTTGTTGAGAATATCATAGAGAGAGAAAGCATTCACATGAATATGCATCGGCGTATGCTACAAAGTGTATGTTTCATGCAGCTAACTCACAAGGAAGTGGGGCTCATTCAGGTCCCAATGAAGGGCCGGCTAAAGGGGAGACGTCCTGTGCATTAATTCTTTAGAAACATGAGCAATTCCAAGCAATTGAACTCTGTGTTTATACCAGTTTTTTTTTATCAAAATGTTTCCATTTATTAGTTGGAATTAGTTGCAATTACTTTAATCACAAATAGCATTAAAATGGTGTGCATTTTAAAACATAAACATTGATCAACCGCATGCTTATCTCACTTGCAAACTACTCTCTGTTTTCAATCACTTTAATGAAGCATTGTGTGCCATTTTTTTTCACTGTTGGGATGCAAATGGATTGGATTTGGATTGAATATACTATTAACCATAACCACTTTTTCATATATTCATATACTCATATTTGAAACACAGCAGTTCTTCCATCCCAAATTTAGCTGCCTGGCGCTGCGATTGGCATAACAACCGGTACACCACAGGTTGGCCTGACCCTCAAATTCACATACAAATGTACAAAAGTCATATCTCGATCCAAATCCGGAATCTGATTGCACAATCTGAATCTAACTCAAATCCGATTTTTACATTCATATCTGAATCCGAGTTTTGGACTGAATACGATGGATTTTCAAATGTATCAGCATTGAATACAAGATATTCATTTCAAACTAAATCCATACCGAATTCAAATCCGATCAGATAAAATCCAAATCCGATCGAATCCAAATGGATGTCATTTCTTAAATCTCAATCCGCTCTGATTTCTTAATTGGGTATTAAAAAATTTTCCCTGTCCGATTTTTTTGGAATTGTTCGGTTGGGTAGCTGATTCAAATGGATATATTTGACATCCCTATTCACTGAATCTCTTGTTTCCTATTTCCCTTTTTTAATGAATTGATCTTTCTATCTAGCAAATAGAAATAGAACCTCAAATAATGCATATTTCTTCACATAGTAATGAAACACGATGCCGGGGGAGGCTGTAAGGGGTGGGAGGGAGGAGGGAGAGAGAGAGAGAGCTGAGAAAATGAAAATTCATTCAAAACTATATATATATATATAGAGAGAGAGAGAGAGAGAGAGGAATAATAAGTTTTTTTAAGAAACCTTCCAAAGCACGAGTCAGGAGCTTACAAAAGTACTATAAATAGCCCGTGTACATGCCAACCAAACCAAGCAATCAAAACCCTAAGAGAGAGACTGTATAACGTAAACAAAGAGGATGATAAAACAAAGTTGCAGGGGAGGAGGCAGGTGTGGGTTATGTGTAGGCAATTGCCTGCATAGAACCTACAAAAATTTCTTAATTTTATGCCCATATTTCTAAGTAACTTTTTTTCATTTACTTATTAGCGCCCTTTAAAATTTAAAATTTTATATCTACTGGTCCTAACCAAAATTTTATAGTTTCGCCCCTACAGCTAGCCACCTCCAAATCACACAAATGCTAGCTCAAACATATTCACTGAAGAAACATGGTTGATTGCCAGAACTACAAAGTTTCACAAACGAAATTCTGGAAATTTTTTGCGGCAAAAGCGACCATGCCAAAGAAGGGGATTAATTGGTGTTTCGCTGTGGCATTGAAACACTACATATGCAACAGAAGGAAAAAACTTGATAAGCATTTCGTAATGCAGGGAATTTAGTCTGGAATTAGGGATATTCAACGAGCCTGAGCGACTTGAACTTGCTCAACTAAACTCCACTCGAGCTCGACTCGTAAATTAATCAGACGTTCGAGCAACGTTGAGATTGGAGTTTAGTTATAATGGTATTTACTCATTGGAGATTTTATGTTCAAGGTGGTTTCTTTTGGGCAAGGGCGGAGACAGAATTTTTTTTTTTCTAAGGGAAGTGTGACTATAGTTTCAAAGTTTTAACAGAGGTCAAAATACAAATTTTCAAAATTTTTACATAGGAAAAATTATTTTTTTTTAATTTTACAAGTGATTTTTTTTTTTTAATTTTGATTTGGTGCCAAGACCCCTGCCGCTCTGCCCCTGCTCATAAATAAATATTAAAAAAAAAAAGATGAAGAAAGTTCATGAATCTGGAGAGAGAGTGAATATCCATGCCAGCCAGGAGTTCAGTGTAATCTCCATATTTTTGCCGCCTCCTCACAACATACAACATGGTGGTGAAGAATTCCTGCATAAGAGTTGGAAAACTTACCTCTCTTTGTTACTCCAATGACTTTGGGCAAAGCTGGTATAAAAGGGCTCTATTGTCACAGGAAACCTGTCTATTTCAAGAAATACAAGGTAAACAGGGCTAGTAACAATGAAAATGAAAAAAAACCTGTCTTTTCACCCTTTTTAAAAAAAAAAAACGCCACAATGAAATTTTCACATTTTTATGACAATTCCAACTTAGTTTTCATTTTAAATTTACATGTAAATTAAAATAAATTATTCATCCTACATAAAAAATTTGAAAAATTATATTTTGGCTCCTATCAAAATTTTAAAACTATAATTTGGTCTGAAAATTTTCCCTTCCTCGTGCTTATTTGCCTTGAGCAACAGGGTGGTACATGCAACTCTCTGACAGGTGAACAGATGTTCTTGTCCTGGGTCCAAGTAAATAATGGCAAGAAAATGCTAAGTTGAGAAAAAAAAATTGTTCTAAGAGGAGTTACTTAGTGTAGCTGGTGGGACTGACTGACCGACTGACCAGTAAAAGTCTGGTTGTCAGTTTGGTCTGGTTGTCAGTTTGATTCTTATGGGCCTTATTCTAAGAGATTACAAAAAGTGACAAACACTACTCTCGAGATGAAAGGAGTAACTATAAACTCTTTGACTCTACTCTCGACTCTGGGAGCAAGGTGAAGAAGGGGGGGCTTCGGCCTCTCATTTGGGTGATGGGCCTAAAAAAGGGGGAAAAAAAACATCAACTTTCCCGCCATTAAATGCAACACAACAAACATCAATTTGAAGTTGGGAAAGCGCGATACCCAAGTTGAATCACATTTGGAGATGTGGAAATCAAGTTTACAAACGAACACGGCACCCCATAAAAAAGTTTGTTTTCCCTCATACTTCCACTTCTCATATATCATTTTCCTGTGAGAAGCGACACCTTTGGCGACTAAAAGGGGAAGCCCCTTTTCCATCCATCCAAGCATAATGTAAGGTTGACATCATTTCTTGTGTTATGGCATTTCATTTACGATGGACCTTCATTGTCTGCTTTACCAAGAAAGCGGGAGATACCACAAAAGAATTTCATTTTCTAAAATCTGTTAGTGAAATTCTCTTTGATAGGTTTGATATTGATAGAGATGTTTGCTATAAAGATTTCACATCAGCGTATTTTCTGTTGAGCATATTTTCTTTGAAAATCAATCTTTTGATGTTCAATTCTTTATTTATCTACTATTCGATGCACAGGTTGTAGTAGTGCTTCACTAGTTTGTTTTGGTTAGGATGAGGCATTACATATAGCTGTTTGTTTTGTTTTGAAAGTTTGAGATTCTTTCATTCATGTGTAGTTATAATGCTTTTTCCGGCCGGCCGGCGGTTGTCCTAGCAAACTGCTTGAGGTTAACTCATGTGGATTTAAGTTTACGGCTGAAATTTTAGTTAAAGGAGCACTAGTTATAAAATTTTAAATTTTTGAAAAGCATCAATATAGTGAAAATTTCCCCTAAAATATCAATATGAAAGTGGGAATTGTTTTGTGGGTCTATGTGGGCAATTGCCTGCACAGTACCCACACCTGTCTTCACCCCTGCCTATGCCACAAAAACACTACCTTTTCAAGAACTATAAATTCCGAATGTAATCCATGCATCTTTTGGACAAAAAAATCTGCACACTCTACATGAAAAACAGAGGAACAAAAGTTTAAGAGGCAATCAAAGGCCCGCTAGTGCTTCATTCACAACGGTCGTTGCAATGACAAAATTATGTTAAACTACAACGGCCTTACTTCGCCTTCACAGTAAATTTCTATGAGCCTCCATACATGTCTCCTTATATGGTTAATGACTAAAATATCTTTACTTCATATTAAAAAAAGATTTTTGTAAAGACAAAATTGAAAATAGAAAAAGGTAAAAAGATTATAAAAAACATTTTTTTAATAAAATACCAAAATGTCCTTCCCTCCTTTGGAGGGAGGCGCTCGCTTAACTTTCTCTCATCTCTTATGCCCCATCTACAAAAGGTCGAAAAGGAAGATTGTGGAATGATCAATTTAGTCATTCCATAATCACGAGGACATCATTAATATTATGCTTAAAACCACTGCACAGCGATCCCAGTTTTGTTCATTTCTTGTTTCGAGCTATATATGCCTTAAATTTCGGGCAATCTGAGAGCAATAAAGTGGATTTCCATGCAAGAATCTGCCACCATATGCACCCAACGAAAGCAGCATAGGTCCCATGCTGGTTTTGCAGCAAGCACAGTGCAAAATCCTTGGGAAAATTTGACACTTCCGCCTTTTTATCAGTAAATTAAAGTTCTCCACTTTTACTTAATCATTCAAAGAATTAAGAAAGGTATATATTATTTCGCATGGTAGATACGTGCAGATATATGGCAGGAAGACTCTGGGAGCATTATCTACGTTCAAGCATTTTGTATGGATGGTGAAATTACCCTTTTTGTATGGATGGCGCTTTATTTTTGCCTTGATATGTCCTACAAGTGAAATTGAGATCATAATAAATTCAAAGATTGTCACCCCCAATCAAACGCGCATGTTATCTCTTGCCTGAGCCATCAGCCTCCACTGTGGATAGGATCATTCTGCAGCGCCATGAACCTTCTCCTGCTAGTCGGTAGGCTCAATTGGTTCATTCTGAATGCACTTCTTCTGCTAGTCGGTTGGTTAACTCCACACGAATTAGATTAGTTTTTGGGTATCTTCGCTTGTTGCTTGATATCCGGGGTCGAATGGTTGAGTAATTGTTGGAAAATTGCAGTATATTTTATGACTTGGGAGCATGTATATATTGGTCTGAGTTGGTAAATGTAATGTTATTTATTGTAGAAATTTAGTTTAAGGTTTGTTGATTGTCCCCATCTCTGTCATATAGGTCTGCAAGCAGTCCAAGTCGACCCCGGGTTAGGAGGTAAAGGGAGGGCATTCTTCCTCTTCTGTGGAAAGTGAGTGTATCATCTTCTTTTCTTGTCATTGTTGCGGACAAAATTGTTCTGCTTGTTTTGATCTATTTCTCTGTTCATTTTTAGTTTTATTTGGATATATACAATTAAGATATTCATGTTGGGTTCTCTCGGCCTTTCAATTTTGTTTCCAGACCCCTTCTGTTATATTGCTCAAGCTTTTAATAATTGTTAAGATTAGAGGAATAGATTTTGATGCTTATTGTCTTGTCAAGTTGGCATGTTTGAGAAAGCATTTCAACAGCTGAAAGTGCTTGAGGTGTTTAACAGGCTTGCTTCATAGAACTGTATGCGATCATCATAGCAGGACAGATGGTTACTTGAATCAAGATCAGTTGGTTTTGTTAGACTTCTGTTTTTCTTGTATGACACAGCCTAAGTAAGATGAATTGCAGTTTGTTTGAAACTTTTATGCATTTGCTATCTGTATCTCAACAAATGCAACCTCAAATTCCGCTTGGTGAAAACTGAATTGCAAGCAAACCGTTAATCTTATTCTCTGCAAACATCACAAGAAAATAGCTTAATGTTGCACTTTGATGCACCATAAACCTGTTGAATAAAGCATGGTTGAACCTCTCAGTTTTGGTTAAACACATTGAGGTAACCTTCAGATCTGTTGTTTGAGCTTTGCTTGCCGCATGAGCTTCAGCCAAATTTATGTTTTCAGCAGCAGTATTTTCAGACATACAAATGCATGTTACGATCTTTATGACATCTTATGACTCTGCAAGAATACCTCTGTGCTCTACGCAATGAAGAACGATTAAAGAGATATAGATAAGGCTGAACTACCAACATAGTTGCTAGGATAATGAAGAAAATTGCTGATGGTTCGATCAAGGGAATCCACTACATCTGCTGCTCTGTTGAGGGAACCTACCAGTCGCCATGAACGATTCTGATTCCCAAATGTTAAAGGATTTAATCATGCCAAAGCTGTTGCATGCAATTATGTGAAACAAACAAAATGGTATAAGAGACTTGATTAGTTGATTTTAATAATTTGTTTTGTCTTCTATTTTATCTGTGGGATGGGTTTCTGTGCTTCCTGGTTGCTGCAATCCCTTCAATGATTAGGTCATCTCATTGTTGTGTCTAGTTCATGTTCTGATGCTAACTCACAACAATCCCTTTAATGATTAGGTCATTTCATTGTTGTGTTTAGTTTTTCTTCTGATGCTAACTCTTCAATAATGCTTTCCTACTTGTGTTTTCTGTACCCGTGTCGCCGGATCCATTCCCAACGTGGGTACTTCGCTTGGGTACTTTTTAGGTCGAAACGGATCCGACATACTCGGTTTTATTTGATTTAGTTTATTTCTAACTCAGTTTTCATTCTTTCAATCTAAGATAATTTTGGAGTTTAGGTTGACGACGGCCATGGCGCCTTCTATGAAGCCACAAAGAAAAGCTGATACTAGGGGTGCCAAAGCTGTTAGATGGTGTTATTGATCGAATTCGAACTCAATAACTTTGGGCAGATCTTGCAATAAAATTGAACTAAATTAAATCAGAAACGCATATCAATTTCAGACTGGCGGTTTTCCTAATTTAAACGGACATTTTAACTATAATTAATATCAAAAGACGTAAAAACTGGAATGTTGGTTTGTATTAATTTTGTACCTAAGGTACTGAAACTCTCATCCATGTTTGGGCAATATCCACTTGGCCTGGTTATATATATATATATATATATATATATATATATATATATATTGGTAGGTCCCAAAAACCAAGGATAAAAACCAGACGGTTTAAATGCAATGATTTAATTTTTTTTTTTTTTGGTGCAATCTATCCTTGCCAATATGATCTTAAGAGTAGGTTGTTATTATTTTTTGAAGTTTAATGGTGTTTTTATAATAAAAAAAAAGAAAAAGCTCTAACATCAACACCTTCACAGTAGAAAAATCCATAATTCTCATAAAATCAAATCGATTCAAAACATATTTTACATCAAAACAATTTTTATAAAAATATGAGTTTCCTGTTTAGAATATATTTTTACCAAAAATGATCTTTTTTTTAGTCCAATAATGTTTTTATAATAACGGAAAATTCAATAGTTCTTATAATATCAGAATTTAATTAATAGAAAAAACATTATTTTTTATTAAAAACTTAAGGGGTCTAGATTTTGTCTCTGGCATAAGTGGTATGGGATATACCAAGATATATTTGTTTGGTAAACATATAAGAAACAATATCAGCTCTTGTTTTTCTCTATACCATCGATCAGCAAAAATCAGGATTTGGGAATGCCTTTTATTTGTGTAACAAATAAGTGTACCATCTATCAACTTGACAACATAAACTAGTCGAGTTCGAGTTAAGTGAGCTCGACTTGGTTAAATTTGATTAAGCTTAAATATATATATATATATGTGTAGCTCCCCTCAAATTTACATGTCACCTTTTTCTTTAATAAATCAATTTTTTAACAAAATGCTCGGCTTTTCTCAAGCCAATCTTGCTCGAGTCGAATCAAGCCAAGTTCAAGCTTTAAGAGCTCGAGCTAGTAAAATCAAACTCGACTTAAGCTCGAGCCGAATTCGAGTTTCTTTCAAGACACTAGAGCAGAGTTCCAGCATGCTCAGCTCGGCTCGGCTCGAGCTCGCTACGTGTGACTTTGTATTGACTTTGACTTGACTGACCAGACTGAAGGTTAATCTGGCGGTTGGTCCGGTCAAAATCAGCACTAGCTAGAAGCCGACCTCTCGCTTTCTCTCCAACCCTCGATATTAAATTTCATTCGGTGTACATGGAGTCATGCAGGTCAGTCAGTCAGTCCAGCCATCGTTGATGTGTCTCTGCACCAACTTCTCACTCAATATTTGCCATGCAGGGCCACCACATCGGCCGGAAGCCAAAACGCCTGCATGCATGTTAAATGTCACATTAAGGCTTTGTACAATACAAGGACATAAGATGCATACATAATTGCATAATTGATTTATTATATATGGTGCGGGTGCCACCAACATGCCCGTATATTGCTTCGACCCTAGCCTGACCCCGTATGACTCCAGCTTGGCCCGACAGACTAGGAGCGAGAAAATTTTCATGAGTGAGGGTGAATTAAAGTTTTCAAATTTTGACATCATTTTCCAAATTTTTATATATGACAAGTGAAATTTTCTAAAATTTACGTGTAAATTTAAAAAAAAAATGAGGGTTTAGCTTCGTCCCTATGGCTCGGTATGTAGATCGATTAGATAAACTAGCCCTTCATTTGGTTTGGAATTTGTGTGTTGTATTGTGTGATAATTTGTGTTGGATAGGAATGTCAATAAATCCGATTAAGATCTGGCGTCAGCATGTATATGAAAAAAAAAACTGATATACGATTAAGAATTTGGATCGAATTCAGATATAAGAAATGACATCTGATCAGATTTAGATTTGGATATGCTATTGTTACGCGTTGGCTATTCCATTGTATATATATATATATATAGTTATTTATTTATTTATTTATATGTCGAGAGTGGGAGTAAGAGAGGGGAGAACTTATCCACTTGACCTGCAGTTCGCCCATGACTTGAACTCTGTAAGCATCAACTCCGTTCAGAACGCAAATCATATGTAGATTATGGATAATCACCCTCAAATTTACGGCTGAGGTAAATTTGATTCGATGCGGATCTTACAAATCGTAGATTGGATTGGATCAGAGCCGAATGGGTTGGATTTACTCGATCATCGGTTCAAACATGAATTCCATAGTTTGGTTGGATAAGCGAACCGGATCGGATTCCAGGACAAAATTTGAATCAGGACGCATGAATTCTTGATTTTTGTGGCGGATCTTCTATGTGGTTCGGTCCTTGTGAGTTTGGGTCGGATCGGACCCAGCCGTCATATAAATTAGCCATTACGATATCTGACTATTCGGATGTTTCAACTCAAAGTTGGATTTGGATTAAGATTTGAATATACAGGATCATATTTCTTGGAAATTTGGTTGTATACCATATAGGCATCCCTTTACTAATAGGATGTAAATTTTGTCGCAGAATCCAACTATGGGACCCGAGTTTTTGAAACCAAACCCAATCCAGGTAGTTTAAGATGCTCCCTTGATATAGTAAAGGGTTCAAACGGTCAATTTTTCTAAAAAGCTTTTGGACAACAAAACAGAACTAATAAGATACCCCGAGCCGATTGGGTGAGCCGGGTTTGACACTAAGCTCGGCCCAAAGAAGACTGAAATCTCCATTCAACCCTCATTCCCGTTGCGTATAGGGCCTACTTTGGTGCTTGAAGGTGCCGCCCTCACTGCACTTCAACTTGCGTGTCGATAGCACTCTCGACAAACCCTACCCAATCCCATTATGCCAACCTCATGCAATTACTCGACTTGTTTACCAAACCCATCCAGGCAGATCCAGAATAGGGTGGGCGACTGATTGGTATTCCACGAATCCAACGTGAAACCAGTCCTCAGGTTAAGATTTTGCCAATTCATCGTTTTTCTTTTTAAATAAAATTGTATTTCTTAAAAAAATCATTTTCAACTAATTAAAATGTAACTGATTTTGATAAGTAGCTTGACAGGGATGAGATGCTGCTGATCGTACTTTAAAAAAGAAAAAGTTACTGAAATTGTGTTAAAAAGTGTAAATATCGGCAGTTAATTGAAAAGGAAAGAAAAACAATTTTCTTCCGTACCCACTTATGGCTAAAAACCATACTAACGTCCTGTTTGAATTGAGGGAAAAGAAAGGTAAAAGGTGAATGAAAAGAAAAAGAAATGAAAGTTAATGGTGTCATACGTCATCTAATCCCTCTTGTTCAACCAAAGAGAGGGATGACCATAATATCTCCTCTCTCTTTTTTTTTTTTTTTCCTTATTTCTTTCCCCTCCATTCAAACAGGCATAAAAAACAAAGCGCGAAAGAACCAGTCTGATTTGGGGAGGCGCGACTGCCCGTCCGTTTGAGCAGGGCGGCTCGGGCCAGCCAAAGTAGGTGCGTCAAAGTCAAGGCCCACTCCCGGTGCCGCCGAGCATCGTTATTATCGGGAAAATATAAAAAGAAAAGTTTCATAAAACGCTAGTTCGTAAAGGCATTCCAATCTTCCACCCACACAAGTCAATAACGAAATTGACCTACCGATTCGATCAGTTCGGCGATTCATGCGAACATAGGGGAATCGGTTTGTTCACCGATACGATGTACAACGCATCGGTGGATATGTATTTTATCAATTAAAAAGGAAGGAGAAAAACAGAGGAGGGTTTGTTACCCCTTGAAGAAGCAACCGGAGGATTTATTAATTGAAAAATTTAACGGAGAAAGGGGAGAGGGAGAGAGAAAGCGCGGGGGAAACGTAGCAGCACTGGGGAACGCGGACAGGCAGCGGTAGGTGTCGCCTTCCCATTGAATAAGGCAGGGCAGTGCGTGAGCGAAGGCGCGGGGGGGGAGGGGGAAGCGTCGGGGGCCCACCCTCGGCCTTCTCTCGCGCCTCTCTTCCCTTAACTGTCGGTCACGAGGAGAGCGGTTCAACAGCCCCCACCCCCTCTCAAATCGCGGAGAGAGAAGGACGGAGGAACCCTCGTTTGTGGCCCCTCCTTGACGGCGACGGCACACGGCAGAACGCGAGGGAGAGGGGGACGGGGGGTAGCTTTCGCTCACAAAGAGAACGCCGCCCCATACAAACGGAAAGGAGGAGCGGCTTCGTCGTGGCCGCCCCCTCGAACCGTCTTCCACGCGTCCCCTCCGCCCTTCGCCACGTTTCGCCCAGCAGACATAAGAGGCGATGCCGCCACGCTAGAAGCGCGGGCGGCGGCAGAGGGGAAAAGGAGAGAGAGAGAGAGAGAAGGAAAGAAAGAAAGTGCGTGGGCGTGGGGGCCATGGCGGCAAACGGCTGGGCGGGACAGTCAAACGGCCGTTGACCGCGCCGAACACTCCCCTAAGAAGCCGCTTACCTCGAGCCCCCTTCCCCTCGCTATAAAACGCTCCCCACCGTCTCCCCTTTCCTCCTCCTCCTCCCCCTCTGTTTTCCGTCCTTGAAACCATCTGGCCTCCTCTGCTGCTTCACCCATCTCTAGCGAAGGAGCCCTAAGCTTAACCTCTCCCTCTCCTTCTCCTTGTCTTGTCTCTGCCTTCAACGTGGTCGATTTCTGGGTGGGGGCAAATCTTGAGATGGCGCGGAGAGCGAAGTCGGGGGCAGTCGGAGTGACGGAGGCGATGCATTACCGGGGAGTAAGGAAGAGGCCGTGGGGGAGGTACGCCGCGGAGATCAGGGATCCAGGCAAGAAGAGCCGAGTCTGGCTCGGCACCTTCGACACCGCCGAGGAGGCCGCCCGAGCCTACGATAATGCTGCCAGAGAGTTCCGGGGTTCCAAGGCCAAGACTAATTTTCCCACCGCCTACTCCCTGCCGCTTCCGCTTCCTATCCCGCCGTCTGCCGCGGAGAACGTCAACCACAACAACAGGAGCCCCAGCCAGAGCAGCACCGTGGAGTCGCCGGGCCGCGATGGCGTCGGCAACGAGACGTTTCGGCTGCCGGAGCAGCCATTCGACCTCGATCTCCATCTCCGCCACCGCGGCGTTGTGTCCGTCGCGGCCCCAGCTGCCGTGGGGTGCTTCTTCCCCTTCCGCCACCACCCCATCCCCGTCGCTCGCCCCCTCTACTTTTTCGACGCGCTTGCCAGATCCGAGAGCCGGCCGAACGCCGCCGCCGCCGCCTCCGACCCGCGCCTCTCCGGCCTCGACGCCGACGCCTGTCACGGCGGCGCCACCGCCAATGCACCGGTGCACAGCGACTCAGACTCGTCATCCGTGGTCCTCGACGTCCCTCGGCGCCCCGCTCTCGATCTCAACCTCCCTCCTCCGGATGAGGCCGCCTAAGACGGCCCGAACTTTTGTAGATCTCCGACGATCCGAGCGTGGCCGAGCTCTCGCCCCTCCGGCGTTCATCCTCCTCCTGTTTTTTCTTTTTGTTTTTATTTCCTTTTTTCCCCCTTTTGCTAAAACATCGCGGCCCGTTTCGGCGCTGTTGCCCTCTATGAGCAAGGGGCTGTACATAGCATAACCACGTTGGGCGCTCCTCCCTACACCTTAGGTTTTTCCCCGCCCTTTTGCTTTCCGTCTCTCACCGGAAATATGTAGTTCGCTGTGAAACTCGGCATCCATCCAAATTCAAAAGTTGTTTTTATTATGTGTGCAAAAGAAGAAAACAAAGCTGCAGATCTGATCTTCCTCTTTTTCGGGTTCCAGTTCCGCGTTTTGTTCATGTGTTTGAATTATTCCGGCGAACGTGGGGATGATTCCGAGGAGGAGGACGAGGGCGCCTTCGAATTTTAATTAATTACCCACCCTGCCGCTGTCGTCAAAAGGGTTATTAATGGGTGGCCGGCAGGGGAGGCGCCGGGTCACGAGCGGCCGTTGAAGCCGGTAACTAATCCCCGTGTTGACGGAGCATCTGTGCGGGGTCTTCGAGTTGTCGCGGAACCCTGCTCTCTCGTGTCGCGCGCTCATTGGCCAAGCCTGCTGCGTTGGAAGGCCATTCCGTGGGGCCCACTTTCATTTCCTTTTTTTTCTCTGAAACGGTGGGTGGCGCAGCCTCCGCTTTCCGTGGGTCCCGTCCCTCTTCTCTCGCACGGCGCCTCTGTCTCTTTCTCGATCGCACCGCGGGGGCGTCCTCTGCCGAAGGGAAAAGGTCTGTCGAGGACTTCGGGACATCCGAAGCCGTGTGGGGGCGGGGGGTGGTTGTGGCCCGCGCCTGTGTGCGCGCGCTCCCGAGCGTGTGTGGGTGACGGCAGGTGACGTGGACGGGACACTGTCCGTGGGGTGGAAGAGGGAGGGAGAGAGAAAGAGGGGATGGTGGAGTGTCAGACTCTTCTTTCTCTCTCCCCCACCTCCGCCTGCCTTGCCTGACACGGCGCTGCCTGACTTTGGGAGAGGAGACGGCCAGGGAGAGGGCTGACCCCTGTTTGGGGAAGGAACAAACAACCGCCAAAAGTGGAGAGGGAAAAGAAAGTAGGTGTTGGCGGCTGAGCCCGAGGTGGGGTCTTACAGTCGCAGTGGTAACAGTACTGGTGGCGGTCCCCTCCCCTGCCTTCTCTTACCCCTCCGTCTCCGTCCGAAACGGACGGGGACGACGGTGGAGGGGTCCATTCATCCGCCCTCATTTACTGTCGTCGGTACGTTCATTTATTGACCACCGCAGAGCTCTGGTTTCCCCTCCTCCTCGTCTCTGCTCTCTGTTCCTTCGTGCTCAGAAGAAAATTGGGAGCGTGGCTTGCTCTGCTCAGAACCTGGCGGTCGAGTTAATTTTCTACTCTTCTCCTTCTCCTCGTTCGCTCGCCCGTGTTTTTCCGGTCTACTTCTCTACCGGCCGGCTGCCGGCAAAATCCACGGTCGGACGAAGCGACACGGAAACTGGGGGAGGGCGGCGGGCGGGAAAAAGAAAGAGGGAGAAAGAGGGAAACTCGAATCTCCACGCTTCTGCGCCTTTGGTTTGGGCGTCGTGCTCTAGAAGCATCTCTCTTCCCATCCATCGCCCTCATAATTGCTCCGCTCTCTCTCCCATCCTGACTTGGTCAAAACACCGAAACCGTATTGAATTTGGGGCGGGAAGGAAGGGGGCGGCCATTTTTTTCCCCGCTTTAACAACCTTTTCAGTTTTCCTTTCCTAGCTTTCCAAAACTCATACAATTTTGGGAAAATGGGGAACCGCCGGGATTCGACTTCCTGACCGCGCCACTTACGAATTCCTCTAGTCCTCTCACCGCCTACCGACCACGCCAGCCTCTTTTCCGTTCTAATAAAATACAAAATCATGCATTTTTTTTACTCGTACTTTCCGTAAAACTCGTTGCATTCAAGCGATTTTCGGCGACATAAACGTCACTGTTCAAACGCGTAAATAAAATTTCACAAGGCAAGTGTACAGCACTAGGTTAGTAGTTTTTAGCCGTTCAATGGGATTATGTCTAACCACGTAAAACGCCAACGCTTTTTATGTTTGGTAATGGAAATCACGTTCATGCGTTAATTTTATAACAAAAAATTCTCAGATATACCATTGTTATATTTCATTTCTAAAATCTTGTTTTTTAGTTTTACAATAGGGAAAATAAGAGGCATTGGGGAACCAAAAGTAAATTTTGTATTAAATGTGGTAGCCCCATTACTGAATCATAATAAGTCCAAGGTCATAGCTTCACGCTCTTTTTAAGATTCTGGCTTGTTTCGTGCTTAAGTTGATGTATGGTATATTCTTTCTTTAATTCATATGTCACGCTTGTTACCTTTTGTATCTCAACTGAAACATGACATTGGGCATCGAATATGAACTCCGAGCACCTTGAGTGTGAGCCTTTTGTAGCTCAAAGGAATCGCACACTGAAACATGACAGTGCGCATGGAATATGAACTCCGAGCACCTTGAGTGTGAGCCGCTTTGCTGCCTGGTTGTGCAAAGAAGAAGAAAGTGAATTACGAGTTGGGCAATCGGAAAACAGGAAGAACTTCAATTGTCACCGGAAAACTGAAAAAATAAATAAATAAATAAAAACAGTAAACTGCTAACGTTACTTGATCTATGTGTGTTTCAAACAGGTCTTCTCCCCATTGCCTGAACAGAAAAAATTGGTCGTCTTCTTCTTCAACACAGTTATTCTGCTTTAGTAACTGAAAGTCGGTCGCTGATGCCCCATTAACGCCTAACTTCTCTAACGCCACTCTGCATGTGATGTGTTTCTTAATTAATAACAAAATAAATGAAAAATAGAAATCATTCTTCCCAGGCGAAGGAAAGAAACTTGATCTCATTTATATATAGAGTCGAGAACATGACTATGTTTTGGAAATTTGCATATTTTCAGTACTGTTTAACAGATGAAGTTTTAAATACACGCATTCCATGCCTCCTTTGTGGCTGCTTCTACTATAATTAATCGGTGATTAGAAAATGTATAATAGGTTAATTGCAAAGAAATTATGATTTTCTAAATACAGACTAACTAGTGTGTGGTATAAAAGAGACGGTTATAAGAGCACTCCCACCTCTTAGTGTCATGGCATTCCACCTAAAATGGTTTGCATTAGCATATTACACCTAAGCTTGGGCATCGGGTCGGCCAGACATCCAAAAACCTGATCCAGGTCCAACTCGACTCAGAAAAACCAAACCCAAGCCTAGTTCGGGCCTGAGCCTAGGAGGCCGATTAAATTTAAAAATATATTTTAAATATAAATAATATATATATAATTAATTATAGTATATATATATATATATTAATAAAAAGTTTTAAAAAATAAATTATGGGGCCGAATCGGGCTTATTGGGATGAATCCCTTTTTTCTGGGCCCGAGCCCGAATCGGGCTTATTGGGATGAATCCCTTTTTTCTGGGCCCGAGCCCGAATCGGGCTTATTGGGATGAATCCCTTTTTTCTGAGCCCGAGCCCGAATCGGGGTGAGTACCCGGCATTAGCCCAACCGAGCGCCCAACTACACCTTCACATGTGAAATGCTATAATAAACAACTTAGTGTCCACCCTTCTCTCTTCTTGTTTCTCAACATAAAAGTGACATGCACCTAAGTGGGGCCCACCAATAGACATGGGAGGCGGCGTTTCACTTCAAGCAAATGGGCTTTGAAAGCATTAATTTTTACTATGCTAATGCAACATGTTTTTGCCTTAAGGGGCATAGCGTATAGTCGTATTAAGGGCTTGTGAAAGACCGGTCATTAGTTTGATTCTTGTGGGCGCCATGCTCATGTGTCACTAGTTTGATTCTTGTGGGCGCTATACTCATGTGTCTTATGACATCAAAGCAGCTTAGGACCCTAAGAGGAAGGAGGAATGGGTGGGGGAGGGGGGGGGCAGGGCGGACCTTCAGGCCTCACTTCGAGCGGCATGATAACCCTCGTGCTCACCTGAAAAAAATGCATGTTTTTAAATTTTTCATGAAAATGTTACACATCTTCAAAAAAAAATTCAAAACAAAAGTGTGTCGTTTGTGAAATTTGAATGTCAAATTAGATATAAGTGAAATTATTTCGATACATGCAATTGGGAGGGGCGTAAATTAACGAATGCGATCTCATTTAATTTGTAAATTCCGTCATACATTGTCCTAAGGATTTGCATAAGAAATTACTTGTAAAAATGGCAGTGGAAATTCATAAGATCCTTACAAAAATCGAAAGGTAATAAAAAAATGAAAAAAAATTACCAATCATCAACAGTTAGCGATACATGATGTCTAAAGATTTTTAGCGTACATTCCAACCGAATCGAAACATAAGTTAAAAAAAAAATTAAAAGAGCTATTATCAACACTTATTCATACATTATGTCTAGAATTTTTTAGCATAAGTCATGCATACACATTTAACCCACATGAGATATCAACCCATACATTTTCCTTTCTCTTTCTCTCCTAAAGCATTTTGGAATAGTAAAATATATATATTTATATATATTGCGAAGATCACTGGGCCCAGTTACATATATCAGTTCGATTCCAATTTGGATCCGGACCAGAGTAGGTCCGACCAAGTTGACGAACCTTGACACGTTCCCTTTACTTTGCCCCTCGGTATAAAATTTAAAGAAAAAAAAAACCATACTAACTATTTTGTCCTCGTCCCTTAAAAAGAAAAAGGTTTCTTAGTGTCCACTGTCCTTTTTAAAATTACTAGAAAGCGTGTCCACCACAACCTAAACAATCAGTTGTTGTTGGTCAAGGCTTTTCTTTGTTTATTGGTGTTTCTTTTATAGAGGGAGACATATTATCTCTTCTTTCTTTTCTAAGAATGCTTAGTTATTGACTATAATTTCCAAGGGTCTTGGCCTCAAGAAAAAGCACACTGAGTTGTGACAACAACGGCGAACTTCGTAGTATAAATCCTCTTGAATTTGACCGTCTAGCCACCTAATATGCAATAACTCTATGCCAACCCGGACCTCAACGGCTTCAAAATGCTTTATACTACGAATTCATATTCATAGGCCCTACTTTTTTAATTATATATATATATAAATAATATTTTTATTTTTTTTTAATTAAAACTGGGCCCAAGCTGAATTAGGCCGGGTCTGGGCCCGGGCTTACAGTTCGGGTGGGCTCGGCCCAATGCTCACCCTTAGTCGCAGTCGCAGGAGACCTACTTTTTAATTACCGTATTCAGCTCGTTCACTAAAATCGTGTTACACATTGTGCATAAAGTCACGTGGTTTGTCCCTTATAAGTGGTCAAGACGTTCAATTAAGGCTTAAACTAAACAGTATATGAAAGCGCAGAGGAGTTTGTACAAGATGTCTGTCCACACGGAGAAGATGTCTTTCCACATGTATCACGTTAACATTAGCAATGGGATTATTCAGCATGATCACAAGAAATGAAAAGGGTTGGCGCAACGAACAGGATGAAGGCTGTGGCATGTTTTCATTTCAAACTTCATAATGTATTTGGTTCGACGGATCCCAACCCATTTCTTAACTCAGTTCAAAAAGGGTTAGGAATCAAAACAACTGCCACTTAAAAAACCTCACAATTTTAAATACTAAACTAAAATTTTGAAGTGTTATACATGATATCCATTCTATGCGCTGCAAAGGAAGAGAGGGAATGCAGATATGCAAGTTGAAATATAGCGGAAACATCATCCCGATGAAAGCAGGTTTGGTATTTTGTTTCTCAACTAAGTGGTATGATGAAATACTCCTCCTATTTATCCAGAATCAGGAAAATGTTTTGTGTGTATAACAAATAAATTCAAATTTAAATTTCCTTCATTTTAACTATTGCTTTTTAATATGATACAAGAAGTATGATACAAGTAGTTAAGCAAAAGAAATTCAAACTTAACCATGTTTTGTTATCCCTTTAAAATCCAGGCGCGTAACCTTCAATAAAATAAAAAACTAGGCACAATATTTCAACAAAGAGGAGTCGACTAAATTACAAAATCAAGCAGCCAAACAAAAGACGTCAGTAGAGAGTTCTCTTCTTGTGATAGAGATGTTTGTTTTTTCTTCTTGTGATAGAGATGCCTAAGCACTACGTACTACTCGAACAATTCGTCGCTGAAATTCAAGATCCTTGATTGAACTTGAAACTACGAAGAAGAAGCACGCGTTCATGGCGGAACCCTTCGTGGAAGGGAGAACACAGACTAAGTGAGGAGACTCATGGCACCGTCTGCGGGACAAAACAAGATGGACCCATCAACGACAAGACAATTAAGAGAAAGAAAGAAAGAAAGAAGCAGCGTTGAAACTTCCATGAAAACACACATTAACTTCTTCGGCGACGAATTCCAAACGAAGAAATCCGCAGGAAATCAAGCGAAGTCGCACGGGCGCTCGTGGAGGCAGCTTGTCGTTTCTCAGAAGTTTCACATTAAGTCGAGGCCAAATGCGTCGGTGGCATCTTTCCTTCTTCATGCTTGAATCTTAGTCTGCAAAAGTGGTTCATCTCTCGTGTGAATCTAAAACCCCAGAAAGAAAATTTGAACACAAATCAAGAAGTGAACCCGAATAAGAAGAGATTCGCTTAAGATGAATACGACAGGGTAACGATTCTCAGAGAACGAAGAACTGTATACTTTCACAAAAATCAAGTCAAAGAATTATACCTGAATAAAAAGAGATTCACTTAAGATTATCACGCAAAGACGGATGTGACATAGTAACAATTCTCACAGGAAGAAGAAATGTATACTTTCACAATTCTATTTGCACAAATTGCAGAAAAAGAGACAATCTATACTCTTTTTTAGACTATTTTAGACATCTGCTCACTACTTATGGAGTTTGTAATAACTCCCATCCTTAGAAAAAATGCGGAATGTTTTCCCTCTATCTGTTCAAAACTTTGAATTTAGAAAAAGAACTTCGAATCAACCAAGTTATATGTCATTTTATTGAATCTACTAATACAGTGATTCCCGGCGCCAGTGAATCAAATCAATTTGCTGCCAATTTGAATTGAAACAAGCTTCTTTAGGCCGACTTTTGCAACAATACCAGGACTGATCACTGAGAGAGAAACAATACAGGTTATATAGTCACCGTTCATAAGATTTAAACCATTGCTGTCCAGTCTAGCAGGCTGCAGATAATTGAAGATGATCTTACAATAGTACCCAGCTTGATCAAGTAACACTCTCCTTATAAGTTTGCCTTAGGAGTGTGGGAGGGGCATTCCACTGCTCGAGTGAAAGCCGAAGCCCCTTAAAAGCACGTCAGCTAGTACACTAGTTCCACGCCATTGGCACAAGGAGGGCGGATGCCCACCCCACTCTAACCCGTGATTGACTGACTACTTGCCACTAAACTGCCCGTCGTGCTGAACTTCTGGTCTGATTCTAACTAAAGATTATATAATGTTTTGACATTTGAACTTCTGAAAATGAATCTTCATGAGATCATCACTTGTGCTTAATTAATCCCTTTTTTATGGTATGGCCCGTTTCGAATTAAAGACTCGTTGGTCACATTTTCTGAGAAGACTCCCAGTACTGAGCCTTGACCACCAAGTCCTGCAAGAAACTTGAATAAAAGAATGTTGAGTGATTCAAACAAGTGCACCAAACCGCGAAAGTTTCATTGTCATGACCAAGGTGGACTGAAGTTCAGATTGGTTGAATTCCAGTGAAGAAACAAGAAGTTAATCCTTTCAATTTTCTTTTGAGTCTATACATTGCTGATGTCATCTTTCTGTAGATTGGGTGGTTTCAGAAAATAATATTGTTTAGCGGGTCCATTTGGGTAATACGTCTTTCTTAGCGACTGTCTTCACTGCAATTTTTTTTTTTTTTGAAAAAAAAAATGTTGCCTTAAGTTAAAAAAAGTCGGTGGTGCGAAGATCGTGACTTTCGCAATCGGACATGTTTCGAAACTGGTTATATGCAAGGGCTTGTGCACCTGTGTACCATGCATTGGCCCATGTGCATGACACGTACCCCTTGGGATTGGGCGAAGAGCCCCGCTATGGAGTCAGGTGCATCCAGGTGCACATAACCACCTCTCAACACGTTTGGGTTTGTTCTAGCTAGTAGTGATGAGATTATCCCTTGGGCCAGTAGAAGTAGAGTTTTTCCATAGTAGTGATCATCTTATGGGACACTTTTCAAATAAGTTCTTTTCCTTCCAAGTTTCTTAGAGCAGTTATTTCATGGAAAGATAGCGAAGGATAGACCGTTGCCAAACAAACCCTTGGAAGATGAGTGTGTCATTGTGAATAGGCCAAAATACAAGCGCCTTTTTAATTTTCTTTTTGGTAAGTTGTCTGTTTTTTAAGTGCCATTAATTCTTGTGTAGTTTCTTTCCAAGCTTATCAATATCAGAATGTACCTTTCAGTTCATGTAGGCCAACTCAAGTTGTAGCTTGTATAAAAGAATTTTGTTCTCAAATGCCATTTTTTTGTGGTTTAGAATATTTTTCCAATGTTATCAATATCAGTGTGAATCAATTAGGCCCCATGGGCCAACCCTAATTGTATTGGCAGATATGAATGATATGCCAGAAATGAGAGGCTAGGGATGTTTCCTTCCCACTCTGTCCTTTCTTGCATGTTGGCGGCACGAATCGAGCACACCGTTAAAGAACCGGACAGCTGATTCGGCCTACTAGGAGCTGGTAGACACAATGCCATCTTGAGCTATCAAATGTAGTTGCATGCCAAAATTGCTGGGCCCAAGTTCAAGTCAAGTAAGCCACTCCAAGTCATGTGGCGCAAATGGTTTGGTCATTGGCTGGTAGGTGGCTAGTCGCCAATTCAAATCTTAGTGATCTCTGGCATGTGTGAACACCAATGCACACCATGACCATAGGGTTAGAAAATGGTCATCATTTATCAAAATGTCTTTTTTTCTAACTGCAATATATAAACTGAACATCACATCATTTTCGATCATTCATAATTTACAAGTGAACTTGGACACTATGGGACCGTTTGGCAATAAGAACACTAGCAAACTGTTCTGCTCTAAAAGATTAAGGCATGTTCATAAACAGTATTCTACGAATCTACCTCAGTTTTTAAGACAGATTTATGTAACGGAGGACACTTGCACCTTATGCCCATAAAAAGGACGAACGTTAAAGCTCGTCCCCATGGGCCTCATGTCAACAGCAGGGGCCACTCTTGATGTTCCTCATTCTTGTGGCCTCTCCATATTACACGGACCAATTTGTTGCCATTCCTATTGCCAAACGATCCCCACATGTACCTGCTGATTGGAAAAACATAGGCATATTCTAAACACTTAAGTGAGCCTAATCAAGCAAATTCAGAATAGGACTAGTGGACATCAAGTAGCTTGGCTTTAGGATGTAACCAAAACTCAGCAAAAAATCAAAGTTTGCTGCATGTCTCCTTTCACGTCAACTGTAAATTTTGATATATTTTGTATTTTTACATTGCAATTGGTAATCTGGAACCATATGTATAGGCCATTTTGTGAAACTTTCCTGCATTCACATGCTTCATATATATATTTTTCTTCCTATCCCTGTCTTATGTGAACCGTTTTCTGGTACCCAACCGAACTTGCGACTCATTTAGACTATCTCCATGTGAACCATTTACATTTCTAAGGTCCACGTTCAAGTTCAGCCATGCTTACTTCGAGGACCAATCTCGGGTCTTATGACAGACTACATGGGCTACATCCGGCCAATTAAAATAATAACTTGTCTTGCAATATGATATTTTTAATTGCCAGAACTTAATGGGCTAAGCACTGGTCAAGTCTGAGTAAAACCTGAAGTGGGGTGATAACAGACTGTTGATCTAAGCCTTGTCTATAGAAAGAATCTAACTCAGTCTAGTTCATGTATTTATGTGAGCACTACCAATCAGTGGGGGAGCCCCATGTGGTCTGGTGTGGGCATTTACCCACATCAGCCCCACAAAATACCTTTATTTTTATATTGCTGTCTTCAAATGTTTAACTAATGGTGCCCCTCCAAGCATAGAAGTGTTGGATTAGTGACCTGCCAACCAAAATTTCTGGCTCCACCACTGCCACCAATATAATGAACACAACCAAATTTAATGTTTTCTTGAAAAAAGACCAAAGAATACTTGTGTCAACTTCAAAAAACTTTATTAAGATACAGAGGCAAGCACGATGTGTAGAATTTCACACAAGTGTCTGTCTGCCATGAGTTCTAGCTCAGACTGGGAACTTTCAAAGGGTTAACGACAGAAAAGAGTTTCCTAGCAATGAACCAAGCACACCGGCTTTGATTGATTGTGGTTTCGACCAGGCCCTAACATCGACAGTTCATCTTTCATAACTGCGTCTAAATCAAAATAACACAGCTGCACAAGGCACAATTCAGGCGCCCTGTTTCTCATAGTTTTTCTCCTAGCAAAAATACAATGCAAAGTTATCGCCACAAGACCATGTTCTAAGCAAGCATTTCGAATAGCAAAGGTGCCAAACTATGTTAACCTTGTCGCATCAATGGCTGGTAACAACAAAGGAAAGGGTTGCAGTAGAGTTTGCATGACTAACAATTCAGAAAATACATTTTGCCTGGTTCGATTTTGTTCAAATTAACTGCAGGGTAACCTGGACATTTCCTTTTTCTTTTTATACTTTCTAGAATGATTAAAAAATGATTAATCAACACTCAATAAGAGTACAAAAGATGAACATGACAAAGAGAATGCAATTGCTCTTTGATTCAAAGTTTCCTTAGCAAGGCACGGAGATGCGGCTGAAGGCTGTTCAAATGTGTAGCCATCTGCACGACATAAGACAGCTCTCCATTGATCAGCTCAAAAACCCGTGTTATCTCCTTTACCTGCAGAAAAAATTATTCATGACATTTACATAATAAGCGAGGCCTATTCATAGCAAAGCATGGTTAGTTTCTAAAGCTGGAAAGTCACAACCAAGAGTATGTGAATTAATTTAGACACTGAATTGCTCATTGAAGCATCAATACACAAAATTATGCATAGGAAACAGTGGGCTAAGGATAGAAACAGATTGTTGAAGTTATCCACGAAAACAACGCCAAAGCACAAGCATAGTATGCTTCGAATGAAAATCAAGCACTCAAAAGAGTAAAAGGAGCAAGCGCCAAAATTAGAACAAATCATACAGCGACTCAAGCTTTCAGTCCGTTTGACAAACCTACAAATTAGCTGATCAATTTGTCGAATTTCTTAGTGAATTCTCTAAGGTTTTCTGGAAAGAATTGACCAGGTAATGTCCCGGTGGAAGAAACAACCTTACCAGGTAATGTGCCAGTGGACCATGGACCTCAACATAAGCACAGGACCCAGGAGATCAGAGGATGAAAGAAAAGCACCTGGAACTTCACTCTTGGTACAATTAAGAACCTAAAGCTTAGGACGTTTTTGGGAAAATACCAGGTTGTCACAATCCATAGCCCTCAACAAAGAGTACAAGGATCTCAAAAACAGAACCATGACTACTGCACATTATGTATCTGGAGCTCTTAGTACGTTCCATGTCCTTTAATTGAGGCACCTAGAGAGAAGTGCAGAGTACCTTTTTTTTCATATTATTCATCAAGCATTAATAAGGATTAATACATTTAAACTGAACTGCCGAGTAGAAAGTCTAAGGTAGCCAATAACTTTACACCATGACAAAATAAGGAGACATACTTGCATAAGGGAAATAACAGAAGTTCCCAGACTATAGTTACTCTTCAAAGAACATGAAGTACATTATGAACTAAAGTTTACAATAAATAAGCTGAGCCTGGACATCAATTTTTCAGTTCATTTCCCACGTTTATCTGCCGTATCTAGAACTAACATATAAACCAGAAAATCAGGCCATGCAATAGCCACTTGAGCAAACCATCAGGCCCTCCAAAGGAGAACCTGCAATACAAAATTATTGGATGGACTTACACTGATAGACGCGAATGTAAACTTGTATGGAGATGGAACATGCAAGTGCTTGTGCATCAAAAGAAGCAGCAAATGCATCTCATGCAATAGAACAAGTACGGCCATTTAAAAGAAGTGTTCAAGTTTTTAGCACTAAATGAATACTTCATTAAGTAATCTGTTTCAAATAGCCACAAGATTATGGTGGAGAGTTTATGACATTTTGCTTAACATACCTTTGATGCATTGCCAACCATGTCACTCTTAAGCTTCACAATTTTATTATCAGCATTGTAACTTCCTTTCTACAATAAAGCAAAACAGTCACTAAAAAAAGCAAAAGAACATGGACAACAGGAATCATGTGACGTATACAAGAGAACAAATAGCTGAAGACAGCTCATGTAGTGCCGGCCTGCTTTTAGATCAGACACCATGTGCATGTCATGATTGCTATAGGTAAAATCACATGCATGACATTTAACACTAGCAACATTCTAGGATCTCAAGCTTTCCACAATTACATCGCATAAATTATAGAAAAAAAGTATATCTGAAAGAAAATTATCAGGAAAAAGGGAATATGTATTAATAACTGGTAGGTTAAAATAGAGCATCCACCAAATTTCTAATCCTTATATGTTTGTTGCCTGGCAGGTCGACACCTATTCCTCCTCAAGTTCTCCAGAAAGTAAGATATTGGGATTTCAGTTGGAGCTCCTTACAAATTCCATGACCACTGGTATATGATAGCATTACAGAAGCAATTCCACCTCTATCTCTCCTTGAACATTGTACCATGAAACTGAAGATGATTCTTTATTTCTAATGAAGTATGCAAAACAACTTACAATGACAATAAAAACTTTGCAGAAGGAGGATATTACAAGAAAAATTATAGAATTAACTAATAACAGAGTTCTATATGACATTGATCAATCAATAATTCGTGTATGCATTGTTAAAAATTTTCATATAAGACCTTGTAACTTACTTTTGAAAAGTTTCCTAATTAAAACACAAAAAACAAAGGATTACCTGGACCTCCACAAGGCCAGTGCTTTGTGCAATAACAACTTCAATTGAACCATCTGGCTTTGGCCGCCAGTAACCACTTTCTGCATGCATGGGCTCCCCAGACTCTAACTTCCATGTTTTCTGGGTGTAGGATATTACAGGCTGTTCAAAATTGAAGAAAACAAGGATGAAATTAGATTGAAAGCATTTGAGCTGCAGGACAAAAGAAAATCATACAATTCAAATTCATTATTTGGTCCACAACATGATATGATATACTTATAAAGCATCAACTGACGAAGCAAGCACAAGCATCGCGAACAACATTATTGCCAAAAAGCTAATATCAAAAGTCTCAAAAATTTATAAGGCATACCAATACAGTAAAACATATGAGGAGGCTTCATTATGTTTTGTGCAACTGCATACGTACATTCATGCATGTTTATGCCTTCAAGTACACTGATTTCTTCCCTTCAGTCCTAATCCAACAAGTATTTGGAAAAGAAAAAAAAATTGTTTCCGAGCTCTCCATGTTTCAACCTTCTTCTTCTTCTTCTGTCGATCTTAAGGCATCAGCTCGCCTTAATTTTCTTCTTCTACTACAAATTAGTTGCAACAATTTAGCCTTCTCAACAATGAGGGTACAGTAGATATCAATTCTTTAGTCCAATTGAGCCACTGTTGCACATGCAAATTTACTAGGCACTCTTTAATTCATTTTTGTGAGGTTCAATCACATTTTCCTGAGACCATCATTAACTTCCAGTGGTGGCATAAGTAATGAAAACTAGCACATCCAAAAATAATTAAAATAATGGAACAGGAGACTGCGATGAATTGGAAGAAAAAGGATGAGTTGATGACTTTGGCTGCTTATCATCTGGCATATTTGCCACCTGTAAAATTTGAATTCATAGTAAAGGATTCTTTAGACACTCAAGGGGTAGAGGCCTAGTGAAGAAAGAATTTTCACCTCCACCCATTTTACTACAATTTCCAACCAATTATCCTTTCTTCTGAAGCCATTGGTTGCAAGATTATTCACAAAACATGTTCAGTATTTAATTCTAGCAGAGTCCAAATTCACAAAACGCCACATCACAGATGACCCTATCTCTAGTGTGCAATACAGGGCTAGACAAGCACATTGGTTTCAACATAGTAAAAGAACTACACACTCTTATCTTGATTTTTCCAAAATCCAATATTAACTCTTTTCTCTCCAACCAATCCCTTTCCTAAAGAATATGATCCAATTATCTTCCCAGTAACTTCTTGTTATTCAGAGCTTGCCTAGGGGCACATATCTCTCATAACATAATTGGGTAGAATATTTGCTGCGAGTTTTGGTTTGCCTGAATATCATTCAAATGCAAGATGTTCAACCATGTTTTCAATTCATTTTGCTCAATGGAGACCAACCATATTCCTGCACATTCTAAGGTTCCATGCAACGAGGACAATCCCCCTATATCATCAATGGGAGTTCAGGGGGCAAACCTTCACTCATCCTAAAACCACCAACATAGAGCCTTTACAATGAAATCTTTACGTTCATTATAAAGTGAGTGGCTGCATTACTCGAATAACGCAATAAATCATTAGCTTCAACCGGCTACTTTTTGACAGATAATAATCTCTAAACTTGCTGTTAGAGATTCTTGCATAAGCATCTACTTATGTTACCATGCATTGGCATACGTATGAAGGTGAATTTTGCAGAAATGTAATCCATGTTCTTGTTCTCCTTTTTCTATTTCATGAATGTATCCTACCAGAGCTTGCCTCCAAAATATTATCTTGGAGCTACTGAATTTGTGTTTCTAGAACAGCCACTAGTTGCTTCAGTTGCCACAGAAGATGTGAATTTTTAGTTTTTTGTTTTTATGCTACTTCAACTGCCTTTCTAAGATTGGTAAGCATTTGTGTGCCAGTTGCTATCTGAATTTTCTGAATCTAGTGCTGCAGTATGTCAACCAGGTAAGTTTGTTGTTGCCTTGTCTAAAAGATGCACTTCAAAGGTGCAAGCAATAGCCATCAAGAGGCTTTCTTCATTGACGCTGATGGCTGAAAACTTCTATCTGAATTTTGTATTTGACATAGCTAAAGTTCAGCTAAGAGGTGTCTAACAACGTTGAGAAGAGGAGTTGTTTATAAATCTTCCATGTAAGCTGAATTGAACAAGACTAACCAGATTATCTAGCAATATGGAATGGAAAATTTTGTAGTTGGAGAAAACCTGAGGACTTCTTGACAGTCTATAGATGAACATAAATCTTCAAACTTACAATTAAATCCTAAGCAGTGTCAACCAACACATATTTGGAATAGAAGAAAATTATGAAAGAGAAGAGGATTAGCTATCAAAGTCCTTAAGTGCATCCCTTACGCTCAACCAGGTTTGTGCCAATGTTATGTAGCCCTTAAGCTTAAGCTGGACTGTACGCATTCTTTGGATCATAAACCAATGAAAGAAGACTGAAGCTGCTAGGCTTTGAATTGGTCCGTTCCTTATTTAAACTTATTTCTTACTCCTGCACAGACCAGCTGCTCATCCAATAAACTGAACTAAGTTTGATAGATGCACATGTAAAGGATTTAACTGATTCTGAGGAACAACAAATTACCACCTTAAGATCATTCTAATGATGGTAGGTTAAACAATGGTATTCTCATCATTTGTACAGTGAGGACATTTTTTAGATTCCACCATAAACTATGAGAATGCATCCATCATTTGTACAGCATAGGGATACACAGTGACAGCAAACACTGCTGTTATAGACCTTGATTAGTCTTGTCCTGATTGCCATATGTATGACAAAAGAGGAGCGGTAATCAGAAACCTGCCACTTCATTTTCTCTGCTATTTCAGTTTTTCCCCAAACTAATATTTGCTGTGGATCTACTAACACCAATAAATCCATGCCAGCTAATTTCTCAGGATCACCATTCAGAATAAGTAATAGTTAACATTGTTTGTACTAATGTACAAAAGAAGGGCTTGAATATAGTGCTTTTATCCTTGCGAACTTGACATGATCATCCAGAATGCCGTCCGTCTTTGTGTAATAATAATCACAGATCCACATTAGATTTTAATAAGAATTTGATAAGGTTCCTCCTAGAAAAATAAAGATACTTAAAGTGTAATTAGGAGAACTAAAAACTTGGAAAAGATGCAAATTTTGAAAATTAAAAAGATACAAATGTTGCAATTTAAAATCGTAACAGATGAAACCAAAAAGCATTGGCTAGCAAAAGCAAAAGAAAAAGAAAGGGACACGACAAAATAGACAGCATGCACCAGTTTTCCACTATTGATTTCATAAAATTATTTGTTTTAGAGTCTAGACCACCATTGTTACAATTATAATTATAGAGCTTTATTAGCAAGGTTTTCCTCTAGTACTAAGTGGGAACTTTGTTTTTCTCCAAAAAAACTTAGGAATTCAAAATTTTAAATATATAAAATTAATAGAAAATTACAAAGTTGAGTTTTTTTGCTAATTTTCTTGCAAAACATTGATCAAAATATCCTGAATAGTAGTTAACATATTAATAGAAATACTAAAAATTGTAAAATATATTAAAAAAATTGGTCCGTTTTTCTGAAAGAAAACTTAATCACAAACTCTAACTTGTGGCCTATCAGCTTCCGTAGGACAAGATGCTGAATACATCGCTGATTTTTTAACAGGAAAGCACTAAACAATGAGGATGATGCAAATGACAAGTTCTGAGTTTCGTAGAGTCGATAGCAAAGCACAAACTCAACTATAAGGAGAGACATGTTAGCTCAAAAAATAAAAATAACTAAACTAGCCAGAGGGAGCAGAAAAATGAAAACAAGCAAAGGTTAACTACAAAACTCAGCCAATGTCAAACAGAGGAAGCAGGGAAATGTCAAATAAACAAGGAATAGCAACAAAACAAAGAAATACTATTAGCATAAACACCTGCCTTTTTTTGCTCGTTGTCCTCCATGGTAGTCTAAGAACTTCCTAATGACACTCATCATGTAATTGAGAAACTTCTATTCCCTAGCTATTTCTCATTCCTGGTTACCCAGTTGGCTAGTAGATCTAACAGGGGTGAAATTGTTGATTGTGAACCAAAATGGATCTGAAGAGCTTCAACCGAATTTAAATCTCTGGATCCCTGAAGTGGGCTGTGCCCTTGCTCCTGACGTGCATCAGGAGTTGTAGATTGGTCTGGAAGCAAATCAGATGTTACGATTCAGCCAATTTTATCCCAAATACAGGTTGTATGTGCAGTCACATGGTCAACCACATGAATATGCAATTTTTTGCCTGTTTTACTCGATATCCCATTTGATGTTTACTCGTTATCAGCAGGCTAATGTTGCGCTGAATCCATTCAAGATTGCGCAATGCATTTCCTGCACGCTTTCGAACCTCACGCTTACTTGCTTCTAGTAGCCACCACCCAAAACCAAAGTTCCTCGTCTTCATCCTACCCCGCTGGACATACTGTACATGGACTAGTATCTGGTGCTGTGCTTTGTATTCGTTGCTTTGCGAGTCTATGCTCTATATTTCTGTTAGTCACTAGTTGTAATAGTAAAATCAACTGTAGTAGCAGGCAGAAGTAGCAGAGTAGTTGCACAACAATATACCATTTCTGCACGAACATTCTAGAAGTAAAAGCTCAAAGCCTTGACCAGTAAGAAAATAGACACATTGGGAGAATGGCAGCGAAGAAAACGGAAAACCGAAAGGCAGAGGGAGACCAGATGTATTGAGGATGAACCTTTCCGGTGTGCCAGAACTTGATTTCTTCGCCGTACTTGAAGGAATTGATGGTGGGGAAGCCGCCTTCTCCTTCACCCCTCCATGTGCCCAGCAAGTAAGTGAGCGGCGAGATGAACGGATGAATTGGAGGACCACCACCTTCCATAACCTCTCCCTCTCCCTCTCCTCTCCGTCTCTCTCTCTCTGAAACACTTCCCACGTACTGACCTACCCTGCTTCTTCCTCTCCCACTTTGTAGAAGTCCACCCTCAAAGGAGTCAGGCAGCCCGCAATCTGCAGCTTCGTGTTATTATTTAATGCATCGAACTCTCCCAATGTCAGCGCTTGCGTCAGCTTCTGGTCGCTCGCTAGCTTGATCTGCCGAGCCGTCCCTTCCTTACAGCCCACCAAGTGGGAAGAAGGGCAATGAAAAACGAAGCCACGTGGTCACGGCTTTCCAGTATTAAACAGTACTTGGTATATTAAGAGTTTAGGTTAGACTCTTCGAATCAAGAAGCTCACGGTAAAAATTGATTTGACACGAAAAAAGGTTAAGAGTTCAATCACTGCTTGAGTTTGAATACTTCGGAACGTTAACATAGAGTCTCGAAGACCCTCCATTTCTGGTCTTTAGCTCTTCACGGTTTTGAGCTGTGTCCAGATCCTGTGTCAGGATCTGGATGGGTACAATGCATCTATCTAGAGCGATGTGATCCCATCATTTTCTTTATTTTTTGAAATTTGACACATAGACGTTATTTAACTAACTTGTTTCAGAAGAATTCAAGAAATTATTGTTGGACTATTCATTTACCATGAATCTATTTAAGGAATTTCAAAAACTAATGCCCAAAATATTTGCATTTTTTGGGTTTTGAAATATACATTTTCAGAAAGTAAACTATTCCAAGAGTTCGAGGGGTCTTGTCTCCAGAAGCCAGGAAATACTTCTTTTTCGTTCTATTCTCCTAGTCTACTGTCTAGCAACTAGGATACGGATAACACTACTGTAAACCACTACCTTAAGGAACATGTGCTCTCATATGTTGCAATTTAGGTTCGAGAGTTAAACATGATACTACATGATTTATAATTCCTTGACCTCAACCACCGATCTAACTCGTCTCACCATTGGCCTGCTTCAATATAAAAAAAAAATCGCACTAAAATGTTGTGAACTAGGTCAAAAGAAAGTCATCAGGCAGTATCCACTCTACAAATCCCGTAAGGATTTTCCCAAATCATTTCCATGGATCAAATGTTAAATATACCCCAAATTGTCATTCAAGCTTTAATTAATTTTGGCTGGACAATTCAAGCACCTGTTTTCTTAGACAGTTTCCCCTACTGCTGTCTTATCTTAAAGGCCTTGGGAAGTGTCATGTTCTCACTATTCTTTTCAAGCTTCATATGTCTTATCATGACGAACAGCTATTGAATGTCACCTCATGCATACATTAGATGTCAAACCCTTGGAACCATCTGATTTCCTTTAGACTCCCCATTTCTTCGTTTGTCCTTTGGGCTGTTATATCTCCAAGTGCAGATTCATGCCTTCTCATAGTAAGGTCCAATTTCAAGAGAAGGTCTAGAGAGAAGATGAAATTTTCCCAGTCAAAGACGAAACAAATTGGGCCAGCATATTTTTGGATGCCAGATATTTCTTAAAAAATCAATTCTCGACAATGAGAAGGCGATAAAAAATTATAGGATGCTAAATTGTGAGTTAGCCTGCCTCTGTTCTGCAAGCTCAACAGATGTGGTACACTGTAGTTAGAACTTCGAACCAATACCGGGAAAGAGGAATGAAATAGCAGACCACAACCGCATGTCTGCAGCTTTCTTGAGGGCAACTTTTATGGAGTGGTGGATGGTAGATTAACAACATCTAGCATTTTTTCAAGAAATACTTCACAAATATGAGAGTTGACCGACCATACTGCACTTCTGGTGTGTGTGTGAGAGAGAGAGAGAGCGTAACAAAGAGAGCTCCAGATACTGGTTGAAACAGTAAGAAGTTTTACCATGAAGTAGGATTAAAGAAAGTCAATCAAGTTGTTACATCAACAATGCTCAAACAGCTAGGGCATATATCCTCCAGCTTGCAGACCTTACTGAGTTGTACGCTATTCAAACAGCCAAAAAATAAGACCCAAAACTTTTCTTGTCCAGCTTGTTTTTTCATGAATAAAGAAAGTTAACAAGCAAGCTGAATCCAGTTCGCCATGTTGAACCAGAAGTGGTGCATCTAAAATTCGGGTAGTAGTTCTTCCGACAATATCAAGCAGATGTATAAATAGTATATTATTCAATATTTGAAGCCCTCCTTTCTATAGAAATGCCCTTGTCTACACAGATTAATCTTTATAAATTTCAATGTTCGGCCATCCTTGTTCAGCCTGCGACTTCACAAACATGGCTAGGAGTTTGATTTCATCATCTTGCAGCCTAGCTCCGAATGTACACTGACCTCTTGGCGTGCATTTCTCACCAAATCCCTGCAATGAAAAGCAACAACCTTACTTAAATATCACAGCCTAGAGAGAGAGAAACCTGTAAAAGCAAACGGCCAGTATAGTCACCGGCATTCTTCCCTTTCCATAGTATGTAATTTCATATATGCTCTCTTCGGTCGACACACCATTCCTGGAATTATAAAATTCGAAGGAATTGCTCAGTTGGTATCTCCTTTTTCAGCTTAGCCTGCAAAGCAATAAAGTATGATGCTAATATAAACTGCTAACTTGTTACCTCTCTAGATCATTACCGAAGAGTGTCGCACCCTGCATGCATACAAGAAAACGGGGGTTTCGAAGCATGAGAATTCAAGAACTGAAAGGCGAAGTATGCGTCAGAAACCCGTTAACAAGATTGATTGGATGCTTTGAAAACCACTTACAGGTTGCAGTATATTGCCACCGCCATCATGGCATCCAATGCAGGAGGTTCGGAAAAGAGTTGCTCCTTTTTGGATCTGAGTTGTTTGTCCCAGTGATGCTGAAAATCCACCAAAATTATTTTAATAGAAGATTATTCATAGTCAGATAATGCAGAAAGGGAGGGCACCAATCTATGTTGTTCCAAAGCGTGTGTTGTGTGTGTGTGGAAGTTCAAACAAGCTGAATGAGGTGTACGATTTCACTTGGGGAGCAATATTCATTGACCTTTTTGTTATTGATAAATGTTGTCCTAGAACCAGCAATTTTGCAAGATCTTGTGAGAAAGTTCTCCATTGAAGGTGTCTCCAGGAAACTGAAGCATACTGACAGCAAATTTTAGCGCAGGAGACAAGGTCTAGAACGTGTTTTATGTTTCCGGGGCTATTGGCATGCCAAGTGATGAACTGTGAAAAAATGCCCCTTCAGATTGGTTCATCGGCATGAAAGTTCAAAGCTGCTACTGTTATTTAATGCACAATTATAAGAAACTTCACCTACATTTCATACGCTTTACGAACTTATGACGTACAAATACGTCATATTATAACATTATGATAAGGTATGCGATCAAAATTTACAAAACTGTTCCGAAAACAAAAGCTTGTTTGAGAAAACAAGCCGCCCAAATTGAGTTCACATTGAGTTCATGTTTGGCTCCTAATGGTTTAATTTAGGCTCGAATCCTTTGTGGCGCACCTGCAACAAGTATCCCTAATCAACAATGCTAGCTCTGTTCGTGTGGCAGCCCTCACTCCCAGAAGCTGCTGCTCCTAGAGATGGAAGCCGGTTCAAACTGGCCCGGTCCCAACAAGGGAAGCCGCCCGTTTCCAGATCTGCTACTCAAAAGGTGGACGAGTTATTCTGGAGAAAGCTCCTCCATGGCCTCCCCAGCAGTTGGATCGATATGCTTCATAAGTTCATCGAAATCACTAACCAGAAAACTCTTTATCGATAACCTCTAGAAGGCATGGACAAAGCTGTGCCCAAAATTCCCGAAGGAACTTCCTGAGAGGCAAAAGTGGAGATGATAATCCGGATAAGCCAGTGCCTCCATCACTATTTATCCAGAAAACGCAGGATATTTAACTTTCATGGAAGCAGACATTTTTAGTTCTGGACCTCTGGTTCTACTTCTAGTTCAACTATGTTTATTAAACCAAATACTTTTTAAGGGGTTTGGATAATAAGGGTGGGGTAGGAAAGGCTTGTATAAGGCATGAATGTTTCTGATACCTGGAGCGCTGCAGAGAGGGGAGAACGCAAGGATTGCTGCCATAAAAGGAACAACCAAGGTTTTCGTAATGCTCGCCTGCCCATGCTGTTGGGTAGCTAAGATTTTTGCTTCCCTCTTCACTGTTCCCTAGAAAAATGAAAAGAAGGCGGAAAAAGAAAGAACACAATAACAGAGCAAAGGAAGCAAATCACACAAATAAATTTATCAAGAGAAGCACCATAGTGCGGGGAATGTGACTCACACTCCTAGTAGAGGAGATGATTGGAGGACTCCTGCATGCGGTTAGCATACAACAAGAATGCATCACTCCTCTCTTTTGCTTTTCCTGCTTCCAACACTTCCCGCGTCCAAGAGTTGATGAACGAAGCGCGGGTCACGCGGCAAGGTTCTGTTTGGAGCCCTGCCTTCATTTATCCGTATTTCTGGATGCTTGGTTTTTAACAATGTTGCATTTCAATCTATTATGCCAAACATGCGGGCTGTATGGTAATCTAAAGATAAATATTTATTTTTAATATTATTTACTAAAAAAGTTTAAAATTAAGAAATTTTTTTATTTTAATCACCTAAAATTAAAGCAATCCCTAACACACCACGTCATACCAAACCATCCGATATCGGCTTTATTTGACCAAAATAAACTTTACGTCAGTTAATATTTTAATATTTTTTTAATGAAAATGCACATAAACTCCAGCAGTGTCAACCGAGGTAGGGGGATTTGACCGATATAGACTTTATATAAGCCAATATTAGTGGCCTGCTTATCCTTTTTCGTTTCAAATTTTGGGCAAAACTTCATCCTATAAACACCAATATGTATAAACCTGATTAGGAGCGGGTCAATAGTTTGACCTCTAGATCTAGGTAGGGCTAAACTGAACCCGAATCCAAACAATACATGACACAATTAAAAATTTTCAAATTTTTCAATGTAATTTTTTTTTTTTCAATTGCCTGGGGTCGGGCCATGGCCTAGCGGGCCCTCCCCTCCCTCCGCCCCTGATGGGAAGCACTGCTGTTGTTAAAATACCATTCTTGTGTTGATGATGTATTGTTGTTAAAATACTATTATTGGTGTTGATATATAAATATGAGAACATCGTCTTCATTGCTACTTCTCAACTATTGAAGAGAGACACTTGTAGGCAATGGATATTTTCAAAGGTCTCTTGATAACGTTAACTTAGCCTCAAGCCAAATTTTATAAATGAATACATATACATGCATAAGTTTGCAATATTTACAAATGCCTATTTGGATAATATATAAGTAGTTTGGCAACAGAGACATTATGTGAGTGTCTCGTAAATCAGTCTTAAAAATTTGAGTAGATTTATAGAACAGTAGTACTAATGTTTCACGAATATAGCTTAATCCTTGGAATGATTCATGAGGCACTCACAAAGTGTCTCTATTACCAAACAACCCCATAGATATTAATTTTTAACATTTTCAACATGCTTTTACAAGAACAGCTACCACGTCACCGTTACATATAAAAATTGAATGTTACCCTTGTCGGGAACTAGATTTGGTTCTCCAAGCCCAAATTTGGGTATAAATTTGAATGGGAAAACTCCACATGTGAAAAGTCATTTCTTTGATTTGCTCTCTACTTCTAATTTCACAGCCTTCATTATAGCTCCATTTAGAGGGTGAGTAGGAGGAATATTTGGTTCTACCATTTAGAGAAAAACTCAAGTTCTCATCTAACCTCTTGTCCTAGTAGGATATAGGGCATGCTTTCTATAACAACCCAACTCACTCCTACTATGGACCAGGACAATCATCTCATTATTGACCCCTTTATAAGTCATTGAAGATCTCTCACAATCTTCAATATGGAACTAAACTTTTGGGGTGTTACAATCCATCCCCTTTAAGACACACGCATCCGTGCGTGTGGGACCTTAGGTCCGAATGTTAAAATTGCTCTGATACCACTATAACAATCCGACCCACTCCTGAGCTCAGGCCACTGGTTCGACGAATCTCAACCCGCCTCCTAGCAGTTTTGACTCCAACCTGAAAAAAGAATAGGAATCAGGACAATCATCTCATTAATGACCCTCTTTATAAGTCATTGAAGATCTCTCACAATCTTCAATATAGGACTAAACTTTTGAGGCGTTCAGTGTCTCAGGGTGCTGCCCCTGCCACTCATCAACTTGTGCATCAGTAACATCCTTTTTGCAACAAAGAATTAATGCCTTACAAATTCAAAATGAAAATTGGCCGCTACCAGACCAGCCTGCCCCAACCGAAGACTTCATTGTAGCTCCATTAATATTAACTACCACATAAAAGGCATGCGTAGGGAAAACTATCTAAAAGCCATGAGCAACATGTCAAGGGAGAGACGAAGGACCTGTAGCTTTTAAGATGTCCGTAACGTAGTTCTAAAATTACACGAGAGAGAGAGAGAGAGAGAGAGAGAGAGAGAGAGAGAGAGAGAATCTCATGGTGAGGCGAACCGCTCCAAAAGGGAAAGCAATTTCACCCTGTGCCTCATACTGGATTACTTCCGGCTGAGTGGTCAATCACATAAAAAGGTGTCTTCTTTTAGGGCATGTTTGATTCCTCCGATTTTATTAGTGATCCACCAGGAGTATTTTCATCTCAGCGTGGGGAGAAAGACTCCAGAGACCGGCTTGTCTCAATTTTATGGTTAAAAAGTGAAAGGAATTGCAAATTTCTTTGACAAGTGTGTCGTTGCCCTTGACCCCCTGTTTACGTTGACGTAACATCCGGAGGTCACCATACATTTGGTTGCCCTGTTAATGGTGGCTTAACTGTGAATAAAGTTGTCCAAGCAATCAAGCATGCCCCGATTGACATTGATGGGGCAGAAATAACTCTAGCGTTACCAGTCGGGATTGAGTTGTGTGCATGCAATAAATATACACCAAAAGGGAGATAGAGGCATTTTTTTCAAATTTTTTATAAAGTAAAGAACATAGGCTTTTTTTAAAAAAAAAATCCTTTGTTTACCTTTATAATTTTTTTTTTGTATTTTAATAGGAACATTTTGATCATTGTATACTCCTGTACAGAAAAAGGGTGGTGAATATAAGCAGGTTGGTTACCAATGACATTGGTAGTTGGAAAACCTTTAATGAGCATCATGAGGTGCTGCATTACCGCCGTGTTGCACCAAAATGAGGAATGTGCAAATGATAACCAACCGCAGAAGGCTTTTTCTTTCTCCCGTCTTCTTATTTTAATGTGGATGCAAAACGCCAGTCAAGGAGTTCCTGAGAGATATGAATGATGTCCGAAATGTGCCGATATAATTTGTCAAAGTACCAGCGTATTTTGGATTCGACAGATCGGAAGTGATAATCCTTCCAGGTTTCAACCAAGAGGTCCAAGACCGGCCCTCTGACAAGGTTTAGATGACACTGCAAAATCAGGTTTTTGAAGTGTTTGGGTATCACAAAACTGGATTTGAGGAAAACCCAGTTTTGACAAAACCTTGTGTCGTAAAAGAGAGTTCGAATGACACCTTCATCTAAAAAACAGTAACCCTGGAAAGGAAAAATAAGAAACGTAAAAAAATTTCTGACTCCATTCTCCTCTCCCACTGTAAATGCAACATTTCAGAAAGACTGCAGGTGGAAGCTTTTCAATCATTAACAGGTGTGGAAATGCCATAAGAAAGAACTAAAGAAGACAGCCAAAGAACTTTCATAAGAAAAAATGCATCTTTGGCATGGATAAATGTACCATTTATATGTGTTTTAGGACAACATTTCCAAATTTCATTCACATACAAGAAAGAAGAAACTTCCTCAGAAGCACAACTCACCAACCTCGCTGTTGGTGTTGATTCCAGTATCCAGCACTATGAAGATGAAGGAAACAGGCCTAGTCTCAATATTACCACCTAGGATGCTGCCTACTTGCATATCAAATATACAGATGGGCGCAGTTCTTTTTCTCTTGCATCTAAAATGTGAATTGGACCTTGCTCATTTTGGTCCATCATCCACTGAAATTATGGTTTTCTATGCTAAGTTTCCTATGCCTAAATTTTCAGTAGTTACATCACTATCATTTTGTTGATGCCATAGAATACATGATTGCTCCCCATTGTCTGGTTCACTTATCCCTTCAACCTCACCCGATCTGAGTGGAGAAAAGTTGTGTGCATTAACCCAACCGTGAAACGAATTTACTACCAGGAAACCAACGAACCATACTTGACAAGAAATTTCTCATCAAGAAATTTATCTACACTTCTGATATATGAGGCTTCTCGGAGTCTTCAAACTCTCTTTCCTGGTAGAACTTCCCCACTGATGAGTACTAAAAAAATTGAACACTCTATGATATCACAGAACATCATGGCAACGAAGACAATGGTGATTGAGAACCTTCTCCACTAAGCTTCCTGTATGTGGGACCAGTGTTGATGTCAAACCATGCCAGAAATGAAAGGCATAAGATTCATTTATGATTTTTTGAAAGAGGACTTCCAGGTTGATTATTTCATCTTCATCATCTGGTGCTTCAAAATATCTGTGTCAATGACAGGAATTAGCACATCTTCAAACAAAACCAAGATGACATACCAAAAAGCAAAAGGAATTAGGACAGAACCATTTTATGGATTAGACTATTGTTGAAAGGTGCCATTCAGAAATGAATTTCCTGACCAGGTAGAGCTTGCTAGAATTATTTTAAAAAACCTGTGAAGCAAAACTATCTGATCGCATTCACAGCAACAAGTAGGCCATTAGTGGACTTAACATATCATATAGGACATTTAGCATGAGTACAGCCTTCAGTATCAGGCATAAACCATGGACAAAGTGACATGAAATCTCTAGCCCATGATGCTGCAAGTATTCCTCCTTGGGACATCTGGTACCATAGTCCACTATCCCCTTCTCTTAATATCAGTATAACCTTCTATATCAGGTACATACCATGGATAAAGCCACATGAAATCTCTAGCTCATGATGATCAAAATATACCTCTGTGAAACATCTAGTACCATACTTTAGCATTCAGCCCTCCCACCTTCATTTAGGATTTTGAGATGATTAAACCATAGAACTTAGGCGACCACTATCACTAAAAGATGAAAAAAATACAACTGAACTACATATCATCCAAATGAAATGTTCCAACGGTCATAAAATCTTTACCATCATTCTATGACATTCATGAATCACATTTCAAACTTCAGCTACCAACTACATGTTGGTGACTCAAACTGCAATAGTTTCTCCAGGTTCAGCATCTAGGCCAACAGCTCAAAGCATCTGAACTTATAGCCCAACACTAATCTAAGATGACTCAGTTTCACTCGGATTGTCCTCACCTTCCATCAAATTGCCAGGAACAATATCCAGGTGTGACCTCAAATGCAGGGGCAGAGGGAGGACCCCAAGGGGGGTCCATCATCCACCCTGAAATTTTGAAAAGTGGCCCTCCCTCAAATTTTTCCATAAAATAAAAAAAGGTCCCTTCTAAGTTTTTTATACATTATAGAGACCTATGTCACATGGATACCACACCCAAAGTTGACACAGCAAGGATGTGGGTGCACAACCAAATATTTGTCCTTTTTTTGTGTCAAAAATTGATAGAGTGATGGCTTGTTAGTTGTTAGTTAGTTGCAAGTGCTTTGTGAGCTTTGCTCGTCCCTCTTACCGAAAGCTTTGCGGGGACTACTTTACGATGACGTTCGGAAACTCAAGAAAAAGGCGAACACCCTAGCCAAAGCTTCTCATTTGGATTGGTGGAAATGCTGTTTTTTTGAAAGCTGAAATGAGATGACAGAACGAGACGTCCGTCTGTCGGAGTTCAGTTCTCCAGCCTTTTGTTGTTTGAGAGAGAGAGAGAGAGACCCTCGCAGCACCTGCACCAATGTTTTTTTGCAAAATGTGAAGCCTGCACTCCAAACTTGTGTGTCATACTTACCACCCTTTTAAAGGACTTATGGTAAAAATAATTGCCTTGCTCACTCATACAAATGTCCTGGTTCCACCCAGGTCCAAATGTGTATCTAGTCAACCAATATTCCTTTTTGAGCACCAGCGAACAGGTTCCTATCTATGTCACACGGACACGGCAAAATGGGCCACGTACCGGTGTCGACACTCCGACACCTGGATACCGACACTTGGACACGGCAAGATACGTTTTGGATCGGGTTTGGGTCAGATTCAATCCGAACCACTTTACCAACCCGACATTCTTTGTTTTGTTAGAGACTTTCTTTCTTATGGGTCATGAGATTGGTGATGAACAATGTTTTGTTTGAGAATCTGAGACTTTCTTTCTTATGACTTATGAGATTGTAAGAGTGAATTATTAATTTAATGTTTTTTTTATTTTATTATCCTTTTTAATTTTTTGGAATATAAAATTCATTGTGTCCGCGTATCCTAAAATTTTAAAAATTGCCGTGTCCACGTACCCGTACCCTTATCGTACCCGTACTCGTGTGACATAGGTTCCTATCTACTAGTGTAGTTTCTAAGGTTGCCCAAGATGATACAATGTGCTATACATGCACACAATCCAGGTAAAAACTCAGGTTCTTGCTAAATGCCCCGAGATGATGCAATGTGTTATTCCAAATCTCAGTCTCAGTGTGGTCTTAGCAAGGTAAAGTCTTACAGTATTATGTTCCTCTTGATAAATCTATTATAAAAAAAAGCTCAATACATAAAAATCTTCAAAAATATCAAAAGTCAGTAATAATTTTCTATTAGGTTTCAGGACCCTCTTTCAATTGGATCCTCTTAACTCCCTTCACACATGGGTTTTGTCTTTGTTCTGGCTTCTAGAGCATATGCATAAGCATGATAAGTTTTGCGAGAATCGCTTTCATGAGTAGATCCACTTCATATATCAATTGAATAGTTCTTGAAGATATGAGAACAAGGAGTATTGATTTTGATTATGAAATGAAGGTTACCCAATGGGAACAATACTCCCACATGCACAAAAAAAAAAAAAAATCAAAAAAGGCAAGAAAGTATATATTTAGCATGTTGTGTCTTCAAATACTTGGTGCACTATATATTTGATAGAAATCTAGCACCAGTATCTGAGTTTAGAAATCAGTATTCATGCAAGAGGGTAGAAAGAGAAAGAGTGAAACAAGAAGAAACTGAGGAGAAGAAGCCGTGGCCAAGATGGTCTGCACAGTCCCTATTTATAATTCCAATTCCAGAATTCTAAGAGTCTTCAATCGCAGAATCCTAAGAGACTCTTCACATATTACAAGGACATTAAATACAACGTAGAACCCTAAGAGACCCTTCACATATTACAAGGACATTAAATACCTCAACACACTTTACAAGAATGAGGAATCCTAAGAGACTTTTCTTCAATGTGCTGGGATCCAGAAGAAGGATCTGAGATCATTAATGTTTAACACCCTCCCTCAAGCTGTGCATGGTTTTGAACCATGAACAGCTTGCTCTTCAAAAATCAAAAACGATACTTTGTCAATCCTTTAGTCAATATGTCAGCAGCTTGTTCATTAGTTCCAACGAAGACTGGTTCTATCTCTTTATTCTCCACCTTCTGCCTGATAAAATGCTGGTCAATCTCAATGTGTTTTGTTCGACCATATTGTATAGGATTGAAAGCAATGTTGATGGCGCTTTGGTTGTCACACATTAGTACTGAGCCTTTTATTTTTTCTCCTATATCTTCTAGCAAGTGTCGAATCCAAGTCACCTCTGTCGTCCCTGCAGCCATACATCTGTATTCAACTTCTGTACTTGATCTTGCAACTGCTCGTTGTTTTCTACTACTCCAAGATACCAAATTTTTGCTTATAAAGATGCAAAAACCAGAGATAGATCTTCTTTCGTCTGGATCTCCAGCCCAATCAGCGTCAGTATATGTGATCAATTCATGATCAGCAGCTTCATTTTCACTTTTACAATACACTAATCCATCTCCAACAATTCCCTTGAGATACCTTAGTATTCTCTTAACTGCATTCATATGTACGTCCCTTGGCGCATGCATAAATTGAGACACTTGATTTACCGCATAGGTAATATCAGGTCTGGTAAAAGTTAAATATTGCAAAGCACCAACAGTGTTGCGATATTTGGTGGGGTCTTCATATGTTTCCCCATCATTTATACTCATCCTTTGGTTCAGAACACTCGGTGTTTTAGCAGGCTTACAATCTATCATGCATGTTATATCCAATAGGTCAAGAGTATATTTTTGTTGTGTCAGGGTAAGACGATCTCCTTGCCTATCAATTTCAACTCCAAGAAAATATCGCAGGCTTCCAAGGTCTTTCATCTTAAAGTTTCTCATCAACAGACCCTTTATCTCATCAAAATATTTTTTTGAGCTCCCAGTAATGATGATGTCATCAACATATATAAGGAGGAGGGTAATAACATTTTCTTTCTTGAAAATGAAAAGGGAATGGTCAAGAGGACTGTTTCGAAATCCATATTCCTTAATTTTGTTTGAAAAACTTATCAAACCATGACCGTGATGCTTGCTTAAGTCCATACAAGGATTTTTTCAGTTTGAAAACTCATTCGCTAGAGTCCTTTTCAACAAAGCCAAGAAGTTGCTCCATGAAAACTTCTTCATTCAAGTCACCATGAAGAAAGGCATTTTTAACGTCTAATTGATTTAACTTCCACCCATATTTAACAACAAGGGATATGATTACGCAAATGGTTCCTATTTTGATTACGGGACTGAACGTCTCATCATAATCATGCCCAAACTGTTGAGTAAATCCTTTTGCTACAAACCTTGCTTTGTGTCTTTCTATGTTGCCGTCAGGTTTGTATTTGACTTTGTATACCCACTTGGAGCCCACTATGTTCTTTCTGTGTGGCCTTGGAACGATCTCCCATGTTCCACATTCATGCAAGGCATCCATTTCTTCTCTCATAGCCTTTCTCCAATGGTGTGATTTTGATGTTTGATCAAATGAAGTAGGTTCTTCCTCCTTGCCAACTTTTGCCATGAATAACTGAAAATCAAGTGATAAAGAATCATAGCTAACCCACCTATGAATAGGATAGCGAACGCATTGGGATCTTCTAAGGTGGGGTATGTCGTCTTCTTCACTGTGAGCACTTCCATCCCTTAGTCGTCGATTGTAGATAAGACCTCAATACCGATGTGAGTTATTGCTTTCATGATGACTTGATAACTGTGATGAACCCTCTTGATTTTCACTTTGGGGCACATCTGACGACTGTATTGATCTCTCTCGATCTTCACCCTGAGGCACATCATTTTCTGAAACAGGATCTGCATTGCATAACTGTGAACTAGTCCAGGGATCATAAGATTCAATGGTCATAGGCTTTTCATTAGTATCATCAAAATTATGTTCATCAAAGGTAACATTTCTTGAGGTTTTGATACGTTTAGTTGTTGGATCATAGCATCGAAAACCTTTATATTCATCAGCATATCCAACAAACCGACAATGAATAGCTTTGTCTTGAAACTTGTTCCTCAAGGCAGCATCGACGTGAACATAGCATACACAGCCAAAAACCCTCAATTTCTTGTAATCAGGTTGTTTGCCTAAGAGTGTGAAATATGGCGATTTAGACATCAAGAGTGTCATAGGCAAATAATTTATTATGTATACAGTTGTATGGAAGGCTTCTGTCCATAAGGAAATGGGTACATTAGTATCATGCATCATGCTCATATCGCTTTCGACTATATGTCGATGTTTCCGCTCAACTACACCATTTTGTTGTAGGGTGTAGGGGCAGAAAATTTGTCTAGTTATCCCTTTTTCACGTAGAAATTCAATAAAATCAAGTGATGAATATTCTCCCCCACCATCACATTGAAAATGCACAACATTGTATGAAAATTTGGTTTGAATCATGGCATAGAAGTTTCGAAATATGTGAAGTACTTCTGATTTGTGTTTCATGAAGTAAATCCAGGTGAAACGTGAGTAAGAGTCAATAAATAAGACATAATATCGTGAACCAGACATGGAATCAATAGGGGCTGGCCCCCAAACATCAGAAAAAATAACTTCAAAAGGTTTGGAAGCCCTTTGATTTATATTATGGAAAGGTAGAACATGACTCTTACAAAGCTCACAACTTGAACCTTTTTTGACACTTGAAGTAAGAGGTAAGCCTGATCTTGGAATGAGACTATCTGTGACAAGTTTTTCAACAAAATGTCAACCAAAGTGTCTCAGCCGATTATGCCACGGATCAGACTCCAAAAATTGTTTAGAGCCCCTTACTTTTGATTGGAAATGGCAAGAACTTGGAACTGGTGACGCTTTATGAGAAAGAGAAAATGTCTTCAATCCTATACCAAAAGTGGACGAATTCTTGGGTAGACATTCCTTGAGAGCATACATATTCCCTTGCCGCTCCCCTTTAGCAAACATTTTTTTCGTTTGGAGGTCCTTGACATGGACAGAAGAAGGTGTGAATTCAACATAAGAGTTTGTATCAATGAGTTTAGAAATGGATATGATGTTCTTTTTTATATTGAGAACAAGAACAACATTAGACAATGATAGAGAGGAAGATGACAATGAAACATGTGCATTTCCAATATGTGTAATGGGATGAGATTTTCCATCACCTGTTATAATGCAATTTCTATCGTAATGAGGGGATAAGTTAATCAATTTACCTGTATTTCCTGTCACATGGGTAGCTGCACCTGAATCCAAGAACCATTCTCCCTGCTCATTTTGCTTTATAGTCATCTTTGAGAATGCGGTCATCAATAGCTGCTACATATCTTCGGCGGTGGATTTAGAATCACGTCTAACCCCTTTGTTTTTATTTTGAGGATTAAACCAGCATTGTGCCTTCATGTGCCCTTTCTTGTTACATTGGAAACAAATTAGTATTCTTCTTGAAGTATTCAGATGAGGCATACCTCGATTATTTGGTGTCGGTAGAATGTCGCGAGCACCATGATTAGAGTTCTCATGGTTCTGACCAAATTTCACATTCATGGCCAACACATTTTGGGAGTTCCCTTGATCAGTCCTTTCAATGACTCTTTTCATATTCATTTCGTGTTGGAAAAATTTACCTTGTAGTTCGTTGAAGGAAGGCAGAATAGGGAGGACCTCAAGAGCTGTAATAAAAGCATGATAATCATGCCCAAGTCCACGTAAGGTTTGCTGCACTTTCTCCTTATCAGAAATGTTATTCCCTGGGGCAGCAAGTTGGTCTGCGACAGCCTTAATATGCCCCAAATAATCCATGATAGTGTTGAACCTTTGCTCAAATTCTGAAATTTTTTCTTTAAGTACATAATCTGAGCTTCTGAGCAAGGGTTTCCCATAATTCTTCCGCAGTACAGTTATCAGAAACCGAGAGTAACACTTGATGAGATAGAGTGGAAAAAATATATGCAACCAGCCTTTGGTCACATCTCATCCATAGAACATGCTCAGGGTTGGTGTCTTCTTGAACAGCAATGACCTCTCCTGCTTCATTCTTTATTTCCTGCAGAACAGATATTGGTGGAGCCTTTGTTGAACCATCGAGATGTCCAAAGAGGCCTTGACTTCTTATAAAAGGGATGATCTGCCTTTTCCAGATGAGATAATTCTCATGATTGAGTTTTTCGGTAATAAGGTGAAGAAGAAAATTTGAGGACATGCTAGAATGCGAAAGGTTTTCCAAGACAGCAGAAAGGAAGGGAAAGAAGACACGATATAACAAGTTGTGTCCTTCGATAGGCAAGAATTACACAAGAGAAAAAAGTAAATTCAAAATAGAGACAAGATGCGAAAAGAGTTATAACCAGATTAGACCTGTTTGGGCATTTCGTTAGGTAGAGATAACGTAACCTTGCTCTAATACCATGATAGAAATCTAGCACCAATATCTGAGTTTAGAAATCAATATTCACGCAATAGGGTAGAGAGAGAAAGAGTGAAACAAGAAGAAACTGAGGAGAAGAAGTTGTGGCCAAGATGGTCTGCACGGTCCCTATTTATAATTCCAATTCCAGAATTCTAAGAGTCTTCAATCACAGAATCCTAAGAGACTTTTCACATATTACAAGGACATTAAATACAACGTAGAATCCTAAGAGACTCTTCACATATTACAAGGACATTAAATACAACGTAAAATCCTAAGAGACTCTTCACATATTACAAGGACATTAAATACAACGTAGAATCTTAAGAGACTCTTCACATATTACAAGGATATTAAATACAACGTAGAATCCTAAGAGACCCTTCACATATTGCAATGACATTAAATACTTCAACACACTTTACAAGAATGAAGAATCCTAAGAGACTTTTCTTCAACGTGCTGGGATCCAGAAGAAGGATCCGAGATCTTTATTGTTTAACAATATTAACCAGAGAAGATCCCATTTATCATATTTGTTTCTCTCCATATTTCCGCCCAACTTTATGTCTGGAAATTTTCTTCCTTCGATGTTTCAGTTTTAGTTGCGCTCACATAACATAGAAGCAATTTCAGATCACATCTGACATACCTAATGAGTGTGATCATTAACATCTAAGTAAATGTTGAGTAACAGAGGGAAAAAAAAATCTGTTATCCAATGGCCATATCACACCTACTCCTAAGATACATTCAAAAGGAAACTAAGAGTATCAAGCTTTAAAATATTCTTAAAATTTAATTGAAAATCAAACAACTGTTTTAACTTTTAACAGTGCGAACCTGGAATTACTCAGAGAAAAAGGCAATACACATGCCTTTTCTAGATTTAGCGATAAAAGTAAAGTTAAAACAAAGTATCGAGTGCATCCCTGTCCGCATTTCATTGGAAAAAGATACAAAAAGGAAAATGATCAAGTATATAGCTGAAGAGACCAGATTCTTACCTTGTAATATCATCCGAACTTATAGGGAAGAATTTAGAAGTTGGTTCAATTTTGATATGCAGTTGCTGATCACCATAATCTGATCTGTTAACAATTCTAGCGGCTGTCCTGGAGACAAGCTCAGCCCCATTCCACCTGAGCAATTTATCATCATATGTGGAAAAGAACTCTTTTAAGCACTCCAAAATAAAATGACTGCAAGAAGAGAATGGAACCATTAGCGACAGACTAGGATGAACAACAATTAAATGTCACTTAAACATGTCTAACAAAAATACACTAGTATTTCTTAGAGAAAAATGATAATTTTTTCTTAGTAGTCCATGAATGTTGCAAAAGGTCCTGGACATATTAGGGTCAACCATCTAGCCATCTGTATAGACGCAAATTCAAAATGTAACTGCAGGTTTTAAGAATAAAACTACCATTTACAGGAATAACACAATCAGGTCTCTTTTTTAGGATATAAACAAAGTTCTACATCTACTCCACTCTGCATTCACGTTTTCATTCTCTTCAATATCTCTATGTACAAAGAACAACAGGACATCTCAGTCTTGTAAACATGTAAATAAATGTCATTTTTTGGTGGTAAAGCTCCAGTCTAAAACAGTTCATATAAGCATAACAATTCAGTGCCTTTCCTTTTGCAATTTGCGTTTGTCGGCTTACTGGTTCAGATGAAGAGTTAGACCCATTTGCAAAATAATCTAAGACTTGCTATTATTTATTTCCCTGTTTGCACCTCCCCTTGACTATAAAGGCAAAAAACTCTCAGACAAGGTAGTATTTTGACATCGTATTATGCTAACATGATATGCTAGAATATGATTCATGCTGCCTTAAAAATAAACCAGAGACATACAATATTACCACTGTTCTGGATATCTTTCTTTCTTATTGGTTTGCATACTTTCAATATGAGTTTTATCTCTCATTCAATGCTTTGTATTTTAATAAGTTTGATACGTTGAAAAGGTGCACCAGCAAAGCCCCTATAATATCCCCAAAATGGGGATAGTTTGGAACATATTGATGGTTATTAGAACCCTTGAGAGATTTAGATACTTATGTCTTATATCATCAGTTCTCTCGTAGCTTTTCTTAGAGAAACTAAAGCTGGATATAGGGCAGTTTGGAATCTATCATAAAGGCATTCAAGTCAGTTTTCAGCTAAAGATAGTCAACTGCCCACCTTGAAAGGCATGGACCCCCACTCCACCCCTCAGAATTTTTAATAAAAATATTTTTACATGTATAAACTTTTGAAAACCAAGTATGCCCCCACCCAAAGAAGAACAACAAAATGCATTGGGAGGACAAGAGTCTGGTATTTCAAAACAGCAATAGTATGTTGATCAACTAATTGGTTATGTAGATTCAGATTATGCTAGTGATCTGGATAAGAGGAGGTCCCAGATAGGCTATGTATTTACTTTCTCAGGCTATGTTGTTAGTTGGAACTTGGAAAGTTGTCCTATAGTCTACTGTGGTTTTGTCTATGACAAACACTAAGTACATGGTGATGGTAGATGACGTAAAAGAAGCATTGTGGCTAAGAGGTATGGTTGGCGATTTTGGATATTTAAAGGAGGTGCCTTACGTATACTGTGATAGTCAAATGTCATACAATTGACTAAAAAAATATATATCATGAAAGAACCAAAAATATTGACATTAAGTATCACTTTGCTTGTGATGTTGTGTTGCAAGATACTGTGGCTGTTCAGAAGATTTCTGTAGTAGATAACCCAGCGAATGTGTGAACAACTCAACAAAGTATATTCCTTCAGAAAAGTTAAGGCATTGCCTGGACTTGATCGGCTTGCAAAGCACATAAGGTGAGCCCCAATGGAGGCATGGCGGGGACATCAATTATGATGGAGCTTGACATTGGTTGTGGCTTATGAAGGCGAGCCAAGTGGACAATTTGTTGTTTTATGGCCCATCTTATGAACATGGTTGAGTGGTCTCCATTTTTCATAGGAACATGGGGAGTGGATAATTGTAATAACTTCCCAATTGAGTCTATATAAAGGAAACAAGTAATGTGTAGTGAAGAGGCGAGTAAGGGAAAGAGTAAGAGACTTCTTGTAAAGAGAATTTGTTTCTCTTGGAGTGTTCATTTTACTCTTGTCTAATTCTCCATATTTAGTAAAGTTCTTTTGAGACGTTGCCCGTGGATGTAGGAAGGCATCCTACTTCAAACCACATAAATGTTGTCTTCTTACTTAGCGCGTGTATCTTTTCTTCCTTCATTTTCTTCACATTGTGTGGATAAAGATCTTAGGCACTACTTGACTTGTTTAAGTAGTCAAGTTCTAACACACACTGTCACACACATAGATATGCAAGCATAAGCATGCATACATGCTACCAGACTGTTTTCAGTTTCTATTCTTTAACTTCTTTTTCCCTTCTCCAATTTACCTTAAAGAAAAGAGGTAGGCTAACTTTTATCATGGCTAATACAAAGCAGTAACAAAAAGACAGGCACCACTTTTAGACAAAATATACATTTATAAGAACCTCTTTTAGTCTTTATTTCATGTTCAGTTTGTACCTGGTTTAGATTTCTGGACTGATAAGGCTTTTAAATTAGAACTGTTTTTCCTTGTTTCCTTTGTTTTTTAATATCATTGGCTTTTAGTTGCCAAGATTTTTCTGCTTGATCTTTAAAAACTTGATACTCGATTATCATAAGAGAGGAAGAAAAAGAGTTTGATTTTTTTTCTTTTTTATGGCTATTGAAGTTGCACAAGCTCCTGCATCCCAGAGTACATGTGTGTGCATATGCATGTGATATATATATATATATATATATATATATATATATATATATATATATATATATATATATATATATATATATATATATATGTGTATAAGAGAGGGAGAGAGAAGGAGAGAGATTCTTTCAGCAGTGTTCGAGTTGTAGACCTGTGATGCCGGAATGCCATCACAGCACCATTTAGAGAAGGCAACTCATTTTGCAGATGTTCCAAACCAACAGAACTGTCAAGAGATTTTAGAGGCTTCAACACTACAACATCTGAATCAACATATATTCCTCCATATCTGCATGTGGATAAAACCATAAAAGTGTGTAATAATTGCAAACAGGATAATAACAAATATAACTAGTTGACCATAAATTGCACTAGTTTTCCTTTCTGTTGTGCTACATTTGGTTTCCATAATAGTCTCGAAGCACAGTAACAGGAACAGGTATATTAAGATACTCTAGAATATCATAACTGATGAACTTCCATATGGTGACAGGAGAGAATACATAGGAAAGAATGTGTTTTTTTATTTTAGATGAATGTATAAATTGAAAAGGAAAAAGAAAACAATCACATAGGAATATCAGGATTGGAAAAAATTTATGATGCTCTCCCCTAACACGTCAAATTCCACCATGGCAATGAAGAGCTTGGTTCTCAACATAACATGGTATTTGTGTCTGTAGGCAACAAATGAGAAATCACCACTGCACAATACAAATATTAAATGCAGTCACAGATGTCATTGATACTTTGGAAACATGATAATATTAAATCAAGTCTTTATAGAAATGATATGAATCTCATGGTATTTTCCAAGCTATGTTTTATTGAGATGCTTAATGCTTTTTGTTTTGTTTCTAGATTTTAGACATGGATGTTTTATTGAGATGTTTTACATTTTTTGGTTTCGTTTTTACATTTTATTGCTTGAAGATAAAGGAAAGGTAAAAGGAAAGGAATCAAAGGATGTTTCTACACTTGTCCATTAAAGAGAAAAGAAAAGTTGAATAAATTTTCACATTTGGTGGTTTAGAAATTAGAAGGTTGATTTTTTCAAGAAACTTCACTTTGGGGACACAGTTGACTTGTTCTCAAAGTAGACCTAGCCAACAGAAGCTAAGCACTAGTCAGTCAGCTAACTAGTGTTTAGCACAACTAGCAACTAGTCATACCAACTGGTCACTATTTTGACAATTAAGCACGTACCAATAAAGAAAGAGCATGGAAGTTTGCTAGGTCGGAAGGATTTAAAAGCTAGATGAATGATCAGCTTAGTTATTGCTTTTGTGTGTTTCTGAGTATATATTCTTCAATTACTGATAATTAAACTTAGTTTAAGAACCCAAAAGCTTAATCCAATTGGGTTCCATATATTTAACTGAGAACACTTCTAGTCAATATTGCAAAAGGTGTATTTGCAATGCGATCCATCTGGGGGGACCTATATGCCTAAAACCAAAGAAAATGCAGAAAAAACTGAAAAAATTGGGGAAAATGTATTTCATACACAAGAACTTCGCCTAGTGAGTCAGGACAAAATGAATGGAAGCTCGGACCTTTGATAGTCAAAGTACTCGCAAAGCGAACAATGTCACGAGCAATCTTTGCGAGTGCTTTGTGGGCTTTGCACGTCTGATAGTCAAAGCACTCACAACTTCAAATTGTTGAAGGTCACGTCACGTCAGAACAAAGCCCTTTTTTTCTTATTCAGACCAATGGAAGCACTTTTGACGATTTCCTGAATGTTATGGAAAGGTCATGACTAATTTCTTGAAAGGTGAGGACTGATTATAGGAAAGTCAGGACTTTCTTGAAAGGTCAGGACTAATTGCAATTATATGTCATTAGTACTCACTTTACCAAAAATTGTATGTTATTAGTATTAATTATACGAAAAAGGTCAGGACTAATTGCAATTGTATGCCATTAGTACTCACACATATAAAGAACTTTCATCATTCATAAGTCCTAATATATTAACAACACATTAAAAATTAGAATAATATAATAAGCGTCCATAAAGTTTAAGCTTTAAGTTTAAAGTGTTTTAGATTACATCAGATCACAAGTTCACAACATACAGATGTTCACTCTTCACTACCAAGTGTCAAATATCATGATTATCATCAATCAATATGATAATCATCATCATCATCTTTTTCATTCTCATTTTCTTTCCTAATTGCTTCAATTCTTTCAAATCAATGATTTCTTGCACAAATAAGCGACTCTTTTAAAAAAACTAGCAAACAACCCCCCCCCTTTTCTCTCAGAGCTCTTAGAGATGTTAGAAAGCATGAGGGAGAGTTGTTTTACAAAGAAGCACGAAGAAGGGGGCTAGAGGCCCTTTTTCGGTTTTGTCTCTGTATCGTATGATACAGGGTATATCACATGTATCGTATGATATGGACCCCATATCGCACAATATAGACAATACACTTACGAGTTACGATACAAGGGCAGCATGTCATGTATCGTAGGTGTTTCGTAACCTCCTATATCGTGCAATACAGATAACACTGATTTTAGATACACAAAGGTGGAGCCAAGGGGAGGCCTGCAGTGGCCTTGGCTCCCCCCACAAATTTTTTTTTTCAATTTACATGTAAAATTTTTAAAAATTTCATTTATCCCATATTGCAAATTTGTATCTTGGCCCCTGTTAAAATTTTGAAACTGCATTTCTGCCCCCCTCATGAAAAATTTCTAGCTCCGCCCTGGCATATACACATGAGTTCTATTAGTGTGTGTGTGTGTGTGTGTGTGTGTGTGTGTGTATATATATATATATATACACTTTCATATGTCATATACCTTGGTTGCTTGATATATGGTTGTGTATGTTTTTATATGTGTGCACAGGTCTCTTATGTATTGTTATTTTCCTTTTTATGTATTTTTCTGTTTTTTTTATTTTAAATTTTTTTTTTATTTGTAAAAGGGAGAAGAACTAGCTGTTGGAGTTGGCCCACAGCCATCTCACTCTTCCTCTTTAATGATGTGTACCTTGTATAGATATAATTGCGTAATTGAGCAGCACCACAACTAGTTTACTTCCATTCCTCTCTCTAAGTTTACTTTATCTAAGTATAATCAACAGGCAAGAACTATGGAACACTTCATTAGAAGTAAAGGATTGTGGAGACTTGTTGATGGATCCAAAAGTAAGCCACAATGAGTCTTAACCAAAACCATAGATGGAAAATCCCGTGAACTAGATAGAATCAAAAAAAATAAAGTTGTGAATAAATATGAGAAAAAATGGAAAGAATGAAAGATAGGACACCATAAAATCATTACAAGAACTCTTGCTTACGTTGATACTACTAATATAAGTCAAATAACCAAACATAAATTGCTCATGAAGCTTGAGAATTTCTCAACAAAACTCATACTATGAAGGATGTAGCTTACATGTGAAACCTTTAAATGAAGATTGCAAATCTTCAACAAGAAGATAAATACATTAAGGAGTACGTTGGAGAGATGGAGCAATTATGGGATGAACTTGCATTATTTGAACCCGAATGGTTTGATCCAAAAGACATAGTGCTAAGAGAAACAAATTTAAATAGAGAAATTTTATAAATTTGTTCTTGGTCTTAAAATAGAATATGATGGGATTCAAACCTCCTTACTAAATAGACAAGCTTGTAAGTGCTTTCCAACCAAAGCTCATTGATGCTCTTCAACCGCTTTTCAAAGGAGGGTCTTGAAATCAAATGTATTGGAAATCTTGATCAAAATTTTAATCCAAAAGTTTTCAAAATACCAAAAGTTTGATTTATTCTCAAACTTAACTTGAATCTTTTGTCAATTTCTCAAATAACCGTTCATGGATGTGATATTTTCTTCTCAAAAAATAAATTTTTGATACAGGACCATTGTTCCACGAAGACAATTAGGAAACGTTCTAAGAAAAATGATTTCTACTATGTTGATTATTTGAATATTCTCAACCCTACTTGCAACGTTGCCAAAAAAAGTGACATTCAAATTTTGCATCAAATGCTTAGTCACTCAAGTTTAGGAAAAATGTCTTGTATCCCATTTTTGAAGAAAAAATATAAAAACATGATTTCTTGTGATGATTGTATTAAAGCCAAAATTAAGGTCTTATCTTTTGGCAATAGAAACCTTGTTGCAAAAGCACCCTTTGAATTAGTACATTAAGATGTATGGAGACCCGCTCCTATTATGTCTAAAGGTGGTATCCTATATTATGTTGTTTTTGTGGATGATTATTCTTGATATGCTTGAGTTTATTTTCTTAAACACAAATCGAAAGTGTCTATGAGTTTCAAACACTTTTATAACATGATTAAAACACAATTTGATGCCAACCTATTTTAGAAGTGATTTCGAGGAAAAATTCATTTCCAATGAATTTGAAGAATTTATAAATGAAAAGGAATTACACATCAAAAGTCTTGTCCCAAAACCCCCCAACAAAAATGTAGTTGTTGAAAAAGAACAAGACATATCCTTTAAACAACAAGAGCTCTTCTTAAATCAAAAAACGTTCTTAAAAATTTTTGGGCAGAAGCCATTTAACATCCATTTATTTGATTAATAGGATGCCTCATAAGTGTATGTTTCAAGAAAAGTGATACTTTTAGAAGGAAAAAATGGATTTGATGCAAATGAAACCCAAGCATGAAGCATTGTCACAAAAAACGCGTCCTATTGAAAAAAAACGCGTATAATACGCCAAAAGGCCCAAAACACAATTAGCTGTATAAAACGTGAAGAAAATGCGTCTTCTTTAAAAAATATGCCAGAAAATAAAAAACGTGAAAATGTTGTTTCATATTTTTTATGATTTTTTATTTTTTTATAATTTTCAAGATTTATTAAATGTTTTAAATTTTTTACAAAAATTGCCAAGATTTTCTCGAGATATTCCCGAGATATACAATTTTTCCACATTATACCCGAGAAATTCCTCGTTGTATAATACTCGTACACATTTTTTGAGACAATGGCATGAAGATAACTATTCTTTCTTATGGATAAAAGATGATTATGATTGATGATGTTTTGCATTCTTCATGTGATGATACTTTTAATAATGATATATATTTTATTATTAAAAATATATTGTATATTAAAAAAATTTATTTTATATTCAAAAGTATATTTTATTTTAACTGGGCCGGGCCAAACTAGGCCCGAGCTTGGGTTTCAGGTGTCAGACTGGGCCTAGGATCGGGTTTCGAGCTGTGGGCCGGGCCAGACCTAACATAGTGTGCACAAACAGGACCAGATATCAAGCCAGGCACCTGCAAGATTTCAGGAACCCAGTCCAATTCAGTCAAGATTCACAACACACTTTAGTCCAGCTTAATTTGGAATCTAGTTGGATCAAAGAATCAAGGTCAACACAAATGGGTTAGCCTCAATTATCAAGGTTAGCAAGGTAAGACCCTCATATATTCCTAACCTTATATGCTTGTTGGTTCATGTAAAGGGACACAGTCAACTTATCAAGATCCAACACATTAAAATGCTCAAGGGTATCTCTTGCTTTTAAAGGCAGTGGAAGACCTGCAACATTCAACAGGTCAATACAGCTAATTTGTGATGGTGATGAAAACTCATACCCCTGCCACCTCAAGGCCCAATCTGTTAAAGTATCTAAAGGTGTCTACAGCAGTGGAGGATGTCCCGAACTCCCACATTATACCACTGGTCAATAAAGCTACTTTGTGACAAAAACTCATAACCTCCATACTCCATAGTATGAGTAGATGCTAGTGAGGCATTTCCCAATAAAATTTGGGTCTGGATGCGGGGATAATACAAAGAAGCTTAAATGCCCAAAGGGTGATGAATGACAGTCAAGCTTTCAATATGCTCTAACCTTTTCTATTTTTTATCTTTTAGTTCTTTTAGTCCAAAATAGACAGAAGCCATGATAAAAATAACTTGGTGTACATCAAAGCAGATTTGGATGCACAAGTCCCAAACTAATGTACACCTAAACACTGAAACACCTAACTATGCTGACTTTAATTATGCTGCACCTGCATCCAAACCACACAAGCTCCTGTTTAGGCGTCCCTTTTGGCAAATCCATGTAACGTAGCTCAAAACATCATGAACGCTTAAGGGTGAACTATTCTAACATGGGTTCATACAACACTAATAATTGCTCTCTCTCTCTCTCTCTCTCTCTCACACACACACACACACATCCAAGAAGCCACAATGAGCGAATGTTTCTTTACCTTTCTGTTTTCATAATACACCCGAAATTTGAACCCACCAGAAATGAGAATAAATCCACATCTTAAGAAGAGTGGGAAACTATGTTAAAATCCTAATTTACAAACAGATGGAGACCCATCCACGTTTAGAGTATGCCAAGATCACTCTTCAGCTAAACACATGCCAGGCCTGAAGTCCAACCATAGGTGGCAAAATAAGGTGTCTGATACTGGGTTAAGGTGAACAAGAGATGCTAAAGATATATGCAGATTCACTACATATTTAGATGTACGTACATTTATAACTATATGAATAGGCCAGGTACATATGTATGTACTGCACGAATATATTTTGTACATACATCAATATAAATATGTGATGCAGTTTTCTTTCTTTTGTTGTTTCCTTCTCCTTTTTGTAATTTGTTTTGCCTTGAGAGAAAAATTTCAATAATCTTTCCACTTTCCAGCTGTTGGAACTTGGAGTTGGGAGTGTCCAACTAGCAGTTCAACACTCCCTACCAGCTAGTTGGCTGGGCTTCATATGTATATCAGTAAGACTAATAGGGAAACATTCTCATATTAGAGCATTGCATTTTGGGAAAAGCCAATACTACTACATGCTGAATGGCTAAAAACCTAAAATTTAAAAATTTGTCGTTAAACGAACCACAAATTGTTGCTAAAACCAACGCCACATCATAAACCGTCATTAAATACCAATCTGATGACTGCTTTCTAGTGACAAGATTTTAAATTTTAGCTATCCGGCATCTGGCAGGGTTGAATCATCCTTGCATTTTGTATCCAATTTTAAGGATATAATAAAGACATCCATTATTATTATACTATTACCATTATGTTGGTGTTCTTGATTAGATATCTTTCCTTCAGTGAATCATTTGGAGACTGGACAGGCCATTCCCATTGTGAAGTCATTTGGAGCCTTCTTATGCTGTATTAAGACTTCAGAAGGAGACACGCCCACCTTGATCAAGTTCTCCTTGGGAGTTTTTAGGTGACCGTTCGCATAGACACCTAGCCACCATGTACGTTAACCCCTGTTGTAGGTCATGCACTATAGCACCTTTAAGCACTTCATCTGAATTTGAACAAGTGTCAAAATACTCTTTCTAGAATGGAGAGGGAATAACAGTAAACATCAGTTCACTGATACACAAGTGTTATTCAGAAGTTAGATGAAGGTTCATTCAAATGACAACCACTAGCAAGGCAGGTTATGAAGCCACCATTTTAGAGGGATAAAAAGTAATTCTCATTCTACTAAAGAAAAATGTGAAACCAGTGGAAATATAATCACAAGAACATCTGGTTTATGGAAATAATAGGCACTTACTTGTAAAGGACAGCAAGGCGAACAAGTTCACTATAATGGATGTGATAAAGAGGAACTTTTCTCCACTTATGCCAAATAGATGCAAACATGTGGGTTGGTGTGTCCATTAAAAGCTCGTCAAGATTTGGCATGGCAGTGGCAACCTTATAGCTGGAAATAGTGAAAAAGAGACATTAACATGTTATAGTGCCACCAACAATTGAAAAATGTAACTTACAAATATTTTGCTGAATGAAAATATTAGTTAATCCAGTGGTACTACTGCAATGCATTCCACTCATAACAACATGTACTAAAAGCTTCTAAAAGAACTTCCAACAGGCACTTACTGAAACATCAGTTCTGAACAACATAAACTCTCTGGATTACTCGGATATCCCAGCTTGGGATCACCTAAAAAGAAGTAAATCAAGCACTATACCAGTTTAAATCCCAACACAGCTTAAACCCATTAGACATAACCAGTGATCCTTATTTTTGCAATATTTTATATTTATTGCTATCATTTCCAGTTCCAGTTACTGTCTGGAAGCTTCAAGTTGGCAATATTATTGCGACATCTTCAAAATATCGCAATGTTGGTTAAACAGATGTGCAACTATTCATTTAAAGTTTCAAAACCATAGTTGGATTAGATAAAGTAGTGTACTTCTTATTTCTGTCTTAACTGAGGAATGTAGTATTTGAAACATCAGGAGGGATACTACTATGAGAGAATGTTCACAGTCATGGAGCAATTCCAGCAGTTGAGCTGCAAGTAGACATAGGTTCAAGACACTACGCATATTTTACATCCCTAATGATCTCATTATAACAAAACATATGCCTACTCTATGTTATAGGAGTAAGAGAAGATAGTAGTCTGCAGATCCCCTTCTGACCAAACTCATGAACTCCAAAAAGTTGAAAGAGAAATTCATCTTCAAGGTTAGATTACATATCACAAAAATTGTCAACACTGGTAAGCTAAATGCACTAATGCAGTACATTTTGATTTTATGGGATATGACCTACCAAGAACATTCTCAAAGAATTGGTACTTGATAAAAGCAACAAAGCCTAAGTGGTGGTGCAGCTGAAACAACTACTAAGCACCAAACCATATCAGATTTTCTCAATTGTGCTAAGTGTTCCAGAGAGATGATTCCTTTGATTAATTCATATTTTAGACCCATCGATTTGATGTGGCATGTTTTTGCTGATATAGCAAAAGATCCACACTAAAATCTGTGGTTCATCAAATTAAGGAAACCTAAGAATAAGATCCACACTTGAAATCCTCATAAAAGGTCTGATCTAAGACAAGAGGAGGGAGGGTATGATCTTAGATCCATGGATCTCAAATCCTTAGGATCTTAGATCAGTGTAGATCAAGGGCAATCAGAGGCCCCTTATTTCTCTAATACAAAAAAAAAGAGTCAAAATAAACCAAATAAGAAGCAGAATTGAGTTGCAAAAATACCATAAAAGGAAGCATTTAATCACACAGGCACGTACATATAAAGCCACAAAAGTATGCAATTGAAAATGCAGTGCAGATTTGTTGCTGAAAAAAAAAAGATAAATAGCTGATACTTGAAGCATCAACATGCATACTCTGATAGAATAAACTCTGGATCAAAACTGATTTCAACATGAAACCTAAAGAGAGCCGGACTTTTTTAATCTAAAATTAAAAACTTCCGCAATGCAACCAGAAAGGAGACACGACTAAGTGAAACAATTAGTGAAAATTTTAAAAAAAGACCGTTCCTGCCTATTACTTGCAAGTACACTGTTTTTTCACTATTACCACATTCAATTCAATTGCGAAGCATAACTTCGGAGTCCTGTACAATATGAACAGGCATACTATTACCCTCTACCTTTAAGTAGTTCAACGGAGAACTCAGAAAGGCAAAGATAAGGAACACCACATTTTACAAAAGCAAAGAGATGAGAGAAAGAAATACCCGTCCTTGACAAAATTCTGGAAGAAATCGAGCTCCATTGTCTCCGTGAGCATGACCACACAAGCATCTGGATGATAGTAAAGAATGCTTTCGAGCCCCCTTTGGTGCCGAACTGTGTATGACCACGAAGGCGTGTTCCATATCATGAAGAACCTCATCGAACACTTCCCCCGTCGGAAAAACTGATCCATGAACTCGGAGAATCCCAAATTAGGTTTCATTCCAGGGAAGTAGCCCCATCTCCGACCATTTGCATATCGACCCTCTTCCAGCGTTTTCCTCCTTTCCACTCGCCTTGGGTTCTCATTGATTTGATTCAGAAGCGATTTCTTCACGATTCTATCGCTCCTCGTCAGTCCAGTGACTCCAGCTGAGTCCGGATCCTGAAGCAGTGGATGATTCAAGGGGTTCAGAGCTTCCATGGTAGATCGAAATAGCGGGTCCCGCAACGGGAAGTACCCCCTTGACGACTGCCTCTGTAGCTTGTCTGACCATGCCGTCCAATCCATTGGCGTCGACCCGCTCTTCTTCTTCTTATTCAAGAGCAGCGCGTCCTCTATCCTCCGAATCCCGCTCACTTGAGCACGAATGTCTTTGTCCAGCGGCTGATCGTCCGAGCCAAACGCAAGCTTGATCCGATCATCCGCCGCAGAGATGCCAAAAAGCCTGCCGCTCCATTCGTCGTCCATTGCTCCTCCCTTGGTGAACGCCCGGCGGAACACCCCGACGGCATGGTCCCAGAAGTAGCCGGAGCCTTCTTTCCGATCACCGGACGCTGACCTCAGATCCGATGGGTCCGCGCGATCGAACGCCTCTTTCTCGTCGGGCTCGTCCGACTCATCAATCCGGTCTTGAGAGTCGTCCCCGGGGATATCGTCGGGCTTCTTCTGGTCTTGAAGGAGGGCCTCCCCTTCGGCATCTCCCACAGCGGGATCTCGGAAGCGGTGTCCGGGTTTGAGGTTGGCGCCCTCAGTGGAAAGACGGGCGTGGAGGAGGAAGAGGGAGAGGAGAAGGAGCGCGGCCGCGGAAATGGCGCAGACGTTCGTTATCCACCGCTTCCTAGACGGCGGCACAGTGGACTTGTTCAGCTTCGGCCGGCCGGCGACACGGCCGCCAATCTTCCTGAGCATCCTATTCCCCTCCTTTTTCCCTCCAAAAGAGAAAAGAGAGGGAGGGAGAAAGAGAGAGAATGGGCCGTTCTCGTCGGCAAGTCCCCACGGCTTTCCTCTGAAGCTTGCCTGCAGATGGTCGACTCAGCCGTTGAACTTGAAACCGCTGATCGACGGGTCGGGCTTCATGTAATTGATTCGACCCGAAGAACCTGCCGTCATGTCACCTGGTTCCACTGGGAATGTAACGAGGCCTGGTGGTGTAAAACTGTTTGAAACTCTCCTTTTTTTTTTCGGTCAAAGGAGATTAACTTCAAACAAGCCAAAGTTTCTCCTCTTTTCCTTTATTTGGGAGTTCATGATGATTATTTCAAAATTTTGATAGAAAATACTATACTTATGTGTCACATATTTATCATTCATCATTTAAAAAAAATAGCATCCACAAGAATTAAATAGCATTCACAAGAATCAAACTGATAAATAAACTTTTACTAGCATACTAATTTCACTACCTATCGTATTGACCGAAAAAAATGTGATATCAGTATAATGAATTCAGATATATGACAGTATTGCTTTAAAAGGGTTGGATGAGGAAATAATTTAACATCCAATTTAAAAACCATATCGTATCCTTATTTTAACAATGAAATTAGATTTAGTTTTAAATATATATCCAGTCATACTCTGATTCCAATTTGGATTTTGATTTATTTATAAGTAAATGTCTCATATTAAATATTCATACGTTTTGAAAGTTGAGTTTTTAATAACATAATAATATAGTTTGGGCATGATCGTTTATTTGAAAAACAGATTTGGATTCATATTTAAATTTAAATGGATTCCGATAGAACATAGGTTTGCTTGATTAGCATTTTAATCAATTCTGAATGCACGAACATGTGTTAAAGTAGACATGACAAAAGGTACAACCTGTTGACATCCTTTGTCACCCTTGTCTTTCTTGTTAACCTAAAGTTGTAAAAGACCGAATGCGTGTCTTGTTCATTGACGCATCGTATTAGCTAATATATATTTGACAACCTATTAGTTTGTATCTCCTTATTTCTGATATATATTTGAAAACCTATTAGTTTGTATCTCCTTATTTCTGATTTATAAATTGAAAAATAATGAAGTTATTTTAAAATAGTTTTAAAAATAAAGGTCTCCCAATATAATGGGGTCCATATGCTATGATACGGAGCGACATTAACAACTATACTTTTGTACTTTTGTAATTTGAGATCTACCCTCTTAGTTTTACTTCTTGCCTTATACCTTCAATATTTCGTTAACAACTTAAAATTTTGGAGTGAGACATACTCAGCCCCTCAAGGCTGAGGTCGTCAATTATGCTAACCTCTCGAGTTCGGTTTAAAAAAAAAAATCTCTTAAAAACCCAACTAAAGTTAAGTATTTATGTTGTTTGCTTTAAACGAGGATCTAGTAAGGCATATAGGAGGTGAATCCTTGCCCCTAGAATCCAGGACTACTTTGAAACCTCGGTGAAAATTAAAATACCCATCAGTTAAGTGTGACACATCTACCGTTTATAGTATAGAGAAGTAGAGTCCATAATAATCGAACTGATTACCGTACTTTCACCAGTCTATCAATATGATCAGCTATGTTATACCCATTGAGGCTACTTTTGACAAAATTGGATTAATTTCTATTTAAACTTAGACTTGTGTAACGAAATTGCATCCAATTATAAATAGGATTTTATTTAGAGTTTCAAATTTTGGTTGGTAATCCATGAATTTGATGCATTGGCATTACTTGCTCAATCTTAATATATTTTTGGTCGTGCTATTTATATATGTACCTTCTTGACACTTGGGAAACCTGTGGAGAGGATTATCTTCATGCTATGTGCAAACTCCTCCAACATGTGGGCTATCCTCAATCTAAAAGTCCTTTGTAAGCTGGGTGGTCTTGTTAATTTCCTTTCATTAACACTTGTTGATATTCATTAGTTTAGCTTCATGTTGTTTTGTTCGGTCACACTTTCAGATGAAAAATACATTATTAATTATGGTAAGTGAAGCAAGTTGAATTGTGTATAAGAAGGGAGAAGATACGATACAAGCAGGTAATGATACATTAATATGCTGCGTGAAGGGAGAAATGAGTATGTAGTTTATCATTAATTCTTGCACGCATCATTTGTCCTGAGGGGTATAATGTAGCTGGTTTGATTGTGAAAGTCTGGACGTTAGTTTAGTTCTCATAAATGCTATTCTTTTGAATTGTAAATAGTGAATGTGAGAAACTCTATTTGATGGGTATACCACTTCTTACCCATATCTCAATACAGCTTAAGATCCCAAGGGGCAAGGGAAAATGGGGAGGGGCTTGGATCTCTGTAAGATACCTCTCCTCGTTCTTTTTCCATTATTTGGTAGACATAGTTTGGAAATTGTAGGAACTGTTATTTAACGGTTTTATACTTCTCTATGATGCTTATTGTGTATCGGTCACCAGTCAATGGGTTGTCTTCCCCGACAAGGGGATCTTCTCTCGCTTTACTTGTTTCTGTTGGCCTGGGAGATCTTCAATAGGAAAATTAAAGCAGAATAATGTGATGCCTAGACCTACACGTATGAATCTTCTCCCCCCTCCACCCCCACCCCCGGCTCCTTTATTTGCTGATGATCTTATCCTTTTCTCTGCAGCTGATGAGAAGATCATTAGGGCTATCAAGAATCTCCTGCTTGAGTTGGGTAGTAAAGCCAAACTGGTTGTTAATGGGTTGAAGTCCTCCTTTACTCCCTTTAATGTTAACAACTGCATGCTCGAAACTATCAAATTCCTCACAATCTTCAATACATGACTAAATTTTTGAGTGTTACAATCTACTATAACAACCCGGCCCTTCGCCCCCTAATCCTATCCTAAAAAAGATAGAAACCAAAACAACCATCTATTTAATAACCTTTTTTATAAGCTTTTGAAGATTTTTTACAATCTTCAATACAAAATTAAACGAGACTAAATTTTTAGAGTTACGTAGATGGACTTTGGTAATGGGAGAAATGGGCACTTCTGAATTGAGTCGTGGGATTTGGGTCCTTGTGGTCTTCTATCTAGAGAGGAATGTGGAAGAGTCCAGTATTCCCTCCATGAGTCGATTGAGAAGTGACTGCATCAGAGAGATATTTTGTGTAGCTTGGTGTCTTCCCCTTGGATTAAAAGGGTGTTGAGTCTTTTGTTGTCTCAGAAGGATCTGATAGGCTGATGTGGGGAAAGGAGGCTGCTCAAGAGGTGAGTTCATGAGAGATTTATGATTTGATTAGAGTGACTTTCGCCTCACAAGACTGGAGATCGATAATTTAGACCAAATATGCTCCACCGGCTGCTTCATGGTTCCTGTACCTGGCAACCGAAAACAGACTTCTAACAGACTATCGTCTTTCAGCAATTCGGTATTCAGCTCGCTAGTAGACGTCCAGTTTGCATGAGGGAGTTTGACTCTCTGTCTCAGCTGCTCTTTTCTTACCCGCGAGCAAAGAAAATTTGGCACTTTTGGTGCACCAAGTTCCACGGGAAAACGTCGTTCGCTGATAACGTTAAGGATTTATTATGTAAATGGTCTGATAGTGGACCAAAGAGAAGTTATGGGCAGCATGGCCGGCGCTGATCGTTAGCTCATTATGGAAATACAGAAACACCATTTTGCATGATGGGCAGAGAGTCATGAGTAAGAAAGCATGCTATTCAGTATGGGAGGATTTTAAGAAGATTGCGATGTTGGGCCCGATCAAAGACTTGAATGCTATTAAACTTTGGTTATCGCCTAGTATTAACAGTAGTTGCTGGCTTCCTCCAGAAAGGGACAAGGTTGATCTCTACACTGCATTGTGGAACCAAATGCCCATTACCAAGGGTGTGTTTTGCATTAAGGACAGTGGAGGGATTACTGTTTGTTTTGGTAGTATGGTTTCTTTCAAAGGGGATGAGGCGGCGATGTGGGAAATTTTGGATTATATGCTTCTACTAGTCCCTAACAGTAGATAAGGAGTTCAGTTGGTGGTTGGACCTCTTCGGTGGAGGCAGAAGCTTGTTTTTTGTAAATCTCGAGCTAGAAACAACATGACTGCTGCATCGTTATTTTTTCAGCTTAGGAGTTCTTTGTACATCTCTAATTGTAATCCGCCTGCACAAGTGAAGCTTTTTCTTGATCCCTGCTTCAAGGAATCTAATACAATGTGGGGTGTGGTTTAACTATTAGTGCCTTATTTTGTTCTTTGTCGTTTTTCGTATAGATTCATTTTGGCAATAAAATTTCGGGGTGATCCCCCAGCACGGTTGCAGCAGAATATATGGGGATTGTATCGTCAGTGCTCTTTAAAAGAAACTCATTACTTTCTTAGTATTGTTTATCAATGATTTCAAACACACATACATAGGTTTATCTAGTGAGGCACATGGAAGAGGCCTTGTAGCTTACCAAAGATTTTCTTGTAGTTTTGTAAAAACTCAATTTCAAAGAAATATTGAAGCTCTAACATCTAATAATGGATGAGTTTGTCACTCGGGAAGTTGCTCACCAAATGAGTTGCATGTTGAAGCCACAATATAATTGGCATGGTTGAGCACAGTGATTGTCATCCTTAGCAGATTGAGCGCAAACACCATCATATTTTAGAATTTTCAAGGGTTTGTAGCATCATAAGCTGATGTGGAGCAGTTAGTAGCATGTTATCCATCGATTCATGGCTAATTACCGAAAACATATGGCTGAGTAGGAAGTGGAACTGATACAATGGATTCATCTCTCCATTTTCACGCTAATATTCGTGTTAGTTTTTGGGGAGAATGTGTCTCAACAACAGCATAATTAAAAGATACATTGTCCACCCAACATCTTCAAAGAAAATTGTCTTAAGGGCTATAGCTTAGCTAGGTGACTGGCAGACCAGTAAGAGCTCGGTGTCAATTCAATCTAGCATATGAACTGTAAACAGTGGTACTATGACACTCTAGATAATGGGTGTATCATTAGTCTACCTAGGTTCCAAAGCAGCCCTGCAATCTAAAGGTGCGGAAAAAAGATGAGGGCTTCAGCCCTTCTTCGGGCGGCTTTCACTCACCACCTGAGACAACTTCAAAGAAAATCACATTTCTAGAAGCTTTTTAAGCCATTCACATTGTATTACATAAACACATGGGCCAGCCATTGACATCAACTGAACCCATAGACGTCCTAAAAGTAGCCACTATTAACCAACTGAAAATTTTGAGTCACACCTTACTCAACCAAGTCAAACCCAAGCTGAGTTGATTGATTCCCATGGTCCACAAGCTGCTACATCTGAATCAAATGCACTCTCACAATCCGAATTGTTGGACCGACAAGCTCAAATGCCTAATAACAAATCAAGAAGAACACCTAAATGACTTCCTCTTTATAAACAAAAAATCAAATCGTAAGGGGCCAATAAGGGAAGGTGTTACCTCTTATCTAATTTATTGCATTCAAATCCTTTTTCCCGACCTCTCAAAGGCTTGTTACAACCATTTCATGTATCTCATAAACCTAACTTTCAAAAGTGCTACGAAAGAAGGACAATAGCCATTGACTCAACAATGCATGTATTGGAGGAAGATGATATTTGGTTCGTTACTCCTTACTTGATCGGGTGAAGCTAGTTGGATGGCAATGGTTACATATGTTAAGCTCAAGTACGTTGTATCGAGTGCTACAAAGGGCAACTAGTTCCAAAGTGATACACACAATAAGGAGACTCAATTACGTAGAAAGTTTGGCCCTAGTGGGTAAAAATGTCATGTACTGCAGTTGTAGTAACGACCATTAAGAATCGGATTCTTTATCAGATGGGCAATATGCATAATGCATTTCTGCTAGATTACTTGAAAGAAGACAAACAGGGGGAGACTATGGCATGCAAACTACGCAAGTCTCTATATGGCCTCAGACAATGTCCACAAAATTAGTTTCAAAATTTCTTCGAAACACTTGAAAAGCTCAGTTTACTCAATCATATAATTTTCTAACTCACCTATGTGAGCGATCCAATGTTTTTGTCTGTTGCAGTCTATCCATGATCTAGTAGTCACTACAAGAAACTAGGAATGTTATAGCCTGCAATTTAAAGAAGTACCTTTCACAACAGTTTAAATGAAGGATCTCAGCCTTCTTGTTACAAGTTTTGCCTCTTGAGGTAGTTGGCCAAGTGAAGGAATGCATCCATCTCAAGAATAATACACAAATAGCATGTACAGCTCTTGACACGCCCATGATCTTATCACTTACAAAATTAAATTTTACAGGTCCTAGCCCCTCCTGACAACTGGTTGGAAAACACATCTACCTTACCATTACACCACCAGACAGCAATGCAGCCCATGTTTTAAGTCATTCATTTAGGGACCTCACAAAATTCATTAAAAGGCAGCCCTCAAGGTATTTCAACATCAGAAAAGCCATCTAGGTTAAAAAATCTTATCTAACATTATAGTCCATTACAGCTTAGTGCCTTCTACAATCCTCGGCAGCATGTCCATAAAAGACATTATATTACCGTGAATACTGCTTCTCTCAAGGAGCAAGCCCAATATCTTGGAAAACCAAGTAACAAGTCACTGGTTCACACTTGATAACTAGATTATAGTATGCCAACATAATATGTAAAATTCTTTTATTAAAGCAAATGTTGTTGGATCTTCAAGTAGCTCACACTAATATATATTTCACTAGAGAACTAAGCATATTGACATTAACTGTTATATAGCTCATGAACAAATTTACTGGAGGACACTTTAAACATGTCATATTCAAAGAATGGATCAAACCTTGAGACAAGTCATTCTACCATCTTGTGAATAAATTGAGTGTTAAAGATCTTCACACTCCAGTTACATAATACAAATAATCTCATTTAACAGTTGGACCAGTAACAGTTCAAAATTGTTGAAGAAATCATGTGGCTGTAAACAGTTCGTTAATAACAGATACTCGTCCCCTTAACAAATAACTGCATAAATAATTGTTGGCAATCTAACCAACTATTTATCTTATGTAGATAGTTTGTTGTTTCTTAATAAAGTTTAGCAAGACTTGCAAATGTAAGGTGGAGTTAATTTAAAAAGTTTCCTCCCCTATCTTAAAGTATGAAAAAACACGAGGATGTGAAAAAAGAGAGCCTATTAACGTGTTGTTCGTTCTCCTCTATAAACTTCTCCCAGGCTTTATCTTTTTTCCTCTAGTTGATTTTGCCAGTCACCAGAAATCACAACAAAAACATGGTAAACAGACACGCATAAATCATTGACACTACCCTTGCAGGTCAAGTCGTTCATAAGCACGCAACCCAAGAATTTATATAAAAAGGTTCCATTACAAAAATAGAAGAAAATAAAAGGGCAAACTAATGATGCCTACCTTTTCAAAACGGCCAACAGAAAAAAGAATTCTCTAGGATGGCTTAAGTAGAGAATGCCGGATTCAAAACTCAAACTGAAAAGTTGCTGCATCAATAAGGCCGCGATGTGACAAAGGTTCTTAATCAAGCCTCATTCTTCAACAAAAAATTGCAGTAATTGCAATACCGCCTAACATTTACACCGGGTATCAACCATCTCTTGAATAGTGGCATGACATTTATCATATCCAGCTGAATAACCGTTTTCCTCGATATCAACATGGCCACTCCTACTTCAAACATTAATGCATTTTCACATATACACAAAACCTTCTCAGACAAGACCACATGAACAATCCATAAAACTTTCATTGAGATTGTTCTCCTGCTATACTCGGCCTTCTGCATGAGCGTCTCTAACTTTTCCCACTACAATTTCTTGCAGACCATGATCATTTCCTATATTTGCCTTGGTACTCTCCAGATGAATAGCTTGGGATAACTCTCTCAACTCACCCACCGCATTACGAGTCAAGTTTTCAGGACTGATTTCAGCTTCAGCCAGAGTTATTATTTCCCCGAGACAAGGATCCTGTATCCAAAATCTGATCCTCATTGTGATAAAGCTGAATATCTTGATTTTTTTGTACACGTACCATAGAGATTTCTTGCTGAGTATCCTGGGACAACTCACTCAAGACAACCTCCCCCTCATGAACCAAATAGTTATGCTTAACGCCAGCTTCTTCAGCTAATGATGCTTTGACATTTCGAGGATGGGATTCATCTTGCAAAATCTGATTCCCATTTTGAGGCTGCTCAAGGTCACTTTCATCCTTTCTGACATCTTCTGCAGTGCTTTGCTGATGAATAGCTTGAGACAACTCTTCCGCATCACCCTGCCCATCATGAATTAAATGTCTGTGCTTATTTTCAGCTTGTTCAGCTAAAACCATCTGAGTCTTATGAGGCAATGATCCTGTATGCAAAATTTGCTTCTCATTTTCAGACTGCACAATTTTACTTTGATCTTCTACAGTTTCCAAAGTGCTCTCATGCTGAACAGTTTCAGGTAGCTCATCCAAGTCACCTTCCCTATCATGGACCAAATGCCCATGCTTAACCACTACTTGATCAGCCAATACTACTGTGGCATTTTGAGTCAGTGGCCCTGATTGTAAAATTGGATTACCATCTTGGTTATCATCAACATTTGAAATGCTTTCCTGCTGAATAGCCTGGGACCATGCTGCCAAATTGCCATTTTCATTGTCAACCAAATGTTGGTAATTAACCTCCGGTTGAGCACCCAAGCATATTATGGGATTTGGAGTCAAGCACCCTGTTCGCATGAACTGATTCTCATCTTCATCACCACTAGTATTTGCTACTGACAATGCAGATTGGGGGACATCCAGTTGCCCAGAGTTGCTACCTGTTTCCTGTAGCAGTGGTTTTTGCTGTTCCTGACCAACAACATTCTGATCTATACAACCAACAGGCCCAATAAGAATTTGAAACGACCCTTGCAGACCTTCACAAGCACCATCTTCTGAATGTTGCTTTAGCAAGTGCAAAGCACACTGATCAATAGCACCCGCTTCTCCCTGACTTGCTGCTTTGTTCTCTTCGCTAACATGTTCAACTGAAGAAGGCATCTTGCTAAGAGAAGGCCGGATCAATTTTCTGCGCTTTGTTACATGGCAGGAGTCCACTTTCAAATCTCCTTCTTCAGAAGTTCCTCCATTGTTAATCTCTTTACGAATGTCACTCCTGCGCCTAAAATTGGGAAACTGCCTTCTACCATGATCAGCTTCCTCAAACGAGGTACAAGCTTCATCATCAACCTCTAGTGTGACAATTGCATCCACCTCTTCTTCAGTCAGATGCTCTTGGTCAGTTCCACAAAAATGCTGGGCTCTTTCCTTCTTGTGAGCGGGCACTCTCCATATTTTCCTTCTTTCAGCCAACAACTCAATAAGATCATGAGCAGAAGCATCCACATTGTTCTCATGATCCCTAACACTTTCATGAGTGAATGATAGACGCTCAAAAGCACTAGTCCTCTTCATATATTGATCTGAATAAAAAGAAGGGCAAACAGGATGTTGATAATGCACATCATTATCAACCGCATTAACATTTTCTAAATCTTGAAGCCCAAGTCCATGCCACCAAACAAGAGGATCACTACTGCTAAAATCTGCCTGACAGCTAGAGAAATCTGAGGTTTCCATGCCCATTTGAGGTACATTGAAACGAGAATATGGGACAGGCATAGGGTCATCAGCAAGCATGAGACTGCCCGGAACACTTGGCTTTGTAAGTTCCTGTACAAGTGCTTGCTTGCTATACTGCTCAATTTCTGAAGAAAAAGGATCTTGATGGTATTGTAGACAAGGGATGGAATACTGAGGCAGATCTGATATATCCTCACCCAAAAAATCTGCAGCGGTGCTTGCATCAGAACAAGGTGCTGAAACTGTTCTATATGGAGCTGAGTTGTTTTCATTTTCTGAGTGGGAACCTTGCCCATGCAATTTATTCAGGTAATCTACCTGTACAAAGTATGGCTTACAAATGTCAAAGTTATGTCTTAAATCAGCCAGGCTAGTGAGAGCAACCTTTTCTTCTGAGACTCTTTCTTCTACAGATTTTTCATGCTCATTCATCGGACTCGTACCTCGACCATGTTTCTTGAATTGATCCATGGCCCAATAATGCATTTCTGTATCCCCTGAAACCTGATTTTTTATTTTCTTAGAAGAAAACAATATTATAAGATCTTCAACCTGCATGTTTTCAAAAGCACAAATCAGAAAGCTCCTAGTAGTTGCCAGGACCATTGAAATTTCATGGGATCGATCTAATGGAAAACCTGTTTTTCCGTGAGAAAGAAACGAAATTTGTTTGATGTATAGTAATTATCTTTCAGTGCATTGTAGAACTCAGGTTCAGACAGAGGGTAGCAGGACCATATCCTTTGAATGCGTACCTGCGAGAAATAAATTGAAAAAAAAAAAAGCAGTGACAAGTTGTAGATTCAAGTAGAATAAATGCAGCAATTGTTCAAGCAATCACAATTTTATCATTTGTTCCAAAATACAGAAATTTATTATGCAACAGGCAGTCTTTTCTTAAATGGTGAAATAAAAAAGAAAAACATGTACAGATGAATCCTCAGCAGATACTAGTCACACCTGAGAAGAGAATGATTTCCCGGAGGAACTGAATGCCTCAGGTACAATACCAATACCACCATCTGAAGATGCCTCGAATACACCAAAAAGTTTCCTTTCCTCGTATTCAAATAGAAATAATATCATTCCTGATTTAATTTTTTGCACAAATTGAGCCTGGGAAGGTGGAAGACCAAAAAGTCCTCTCGCTAGGCACTCTTTCTTAGTTTCACGATTGCACATGAAGATGGCCCCATCAAATTCACGATGGCAGTTTTGAGAAGTATTCCACATCATTGACCGATCACTTAGCCAACAGAACTCAACAACGGGAACGGCATCCAAGGCACATACAACTCTCTCAGGTGCACAATTTCATTAGGTTCTTTCTGAGATCAAATCAGAGTCACCGTTAACCATGAAAAAATGTCAATTATTCATATTTATGGATGCAATGCCAGCATTTGAAATGGATAAATGATCTGTCACAAAATAAATTAAATAAAACCATGATTTCTATAAACAGGAGTCAATGGCCAAATGAATACTGCTAGACTTCTATAGCAAATGTGGCATGGAAGAACATATTAAAGATTAAATGCACTACAGCCTGCCTCATATTTGTCCTATCCTTGTAATCAGTGGTTGACAAGTGATGTTCACAATGAGATTTTCTATACATGCTTCAACATGTATATGATGAAAAACAAAAGAAAAAAATCACATCCCCTCAGTGACGTATTTAGCAAATTGAAATACATATTAGTATACTAAACATCCATCAACAGCTTTTTGGTTTATTAATGCCATTTAAAGAGATACATAGAGGATTGGTCATACGTATGACTGGTTATGAAAATTTTGCCATCTTTCTACTAGAGAATATGAAATTTACATCAAATTAGATGCAAAAGCAAGGACAAGAAAAAGTAGATATTCATTTATCTATTCATCAAAAATGAAAACTACATCATAAGGTATAGAATAGATGGAAAAAGAATTGCCTGAAGATGACCGATTTAAAGATAGATTAAAGCATGTTTTTTTGTTACTAATTGAACCACAGATGAATGTGAAAATATAGTGAGGCAAAAGAAGAGCCTGGATAGAGAAGAAAACTATGCAATTCTTGCTAAACAGGCTGCAAGAACAATGGCTAAAAGGTAGAGTCAGACAACATGGTTAAAGCTAGTTTTATAGCAGTTTAGATGTCAAATTTCTGATACATAAGACAGGAAAAAAAGATTAGTGAAAAAGGTATCACAATGAACCAAGGAACGCTTAGCTCCTTGTATAAAAAAGAACCTTTTATGTGTGCTAATTGATATTGTAAAACTTCCAAAGAGAATAATAAAGCACAATTGAAGACCAAACAAAAAGAGGCCCAAAAAGGGGAGTATAGCTTCCATTAACTTGAAAAACTTTTACGATAGAGACCTGCGCTAAGTATCATGAACACTTGCTTTCTTTTTCTTCAGAGAATCATAGCTTATTATCTGTAATTCTTAGTTTCTGTTTATGGACAATATACACACATATACACACACATACATATATAGAATCATCGATAGACAGACAGAGAGATAGATAGATAGATACTGGACTTGCATCCATGATTTTTGAAAAATGCCACACCCCACACCTGTGTGACATAGTAGATGTGCTTTTGTGGTTGCTAAACCAAATATTTCATAAAGGAAAACAAATGCAGCAAGGTGCTACCAAGAATGGATGACAATCATAATCAGAGGATAAGAAATGGAAAACTTTTAGCTTAGCGATTCCAATGTGGGTTACAGTTAGGAAGTGTCATTATTTACAAGCCAGGAGTTGTCATCATTCAGTCAAAAGCAGGTGCAGACTTCCTTTAGACAGCCTTCCATTCATTTCCAGCAAGACATAGAGTCACAAAACTGACATTTCCATAGGGAATCCAATATTTTGTATCCCAAAAGTGTAGAACTGGCAGCAACGAGAACAAAGCAACTTTCTCACCAGTCACAACGCTTGACAAAATGTGTTGCCAGAAATAACAAATCCCCTGCCAAAACGAGTGCAGCAATGGAAATCTGAGAACTGGGTTTTGATTCTTGAATAAATGTCTAGAGAAGATTAATACTTTTGAGCATATCATTGTTGTACAAGCCAACAATGAGGCTTGAAAAGATAAGTTAGACAAAGTCATCAAAGGGACCTCAGATAGGGCAAGACATCTTTTGCATGCGCAGAGGCTTATCAGCAAATTGCAGTTGGCGTACCATCAGCCTTCAGTGGAAGTCTGTAGTATGTTGTTTTTGTGTTCCGGTGATAGGGGATATAGAGAATGTATTGCGGGACAAGTTGGCTGGGATCCCAGTCAACTTTCCTTTTGGTAATGTTATCATCCTGACAAGGATCTGATTTTTTTGTTGTATATATCCCATTTTTTGCTAATAAAATGGATGAGGGCCTATCCCTCAGCAGGTTTTCACTTGAATGGAAAACTTGGGATGGACCCTGCAAATAACTTTCTTTGACATTACCTTATGTATTCACTCTTCAAGCTAATAATAAGGAGCTGAATACCTTGGCAGGGGAAAAGGCCCTGAATCCCAAATTATTGCAAAACAATTAAGGACCTCACCAAGAAATTGCATGGCAAGAAATATGCAACTTCTGCGAGACAAATAAAATAGGAAAACATCACCATTCTTAGTTAGAAAGATGTTAATCCTTTTTCCCTTTTTTTTTTTAGAAGATATCACTAAAGTTAAAAACAAGAAACAAATTCTCAAAGGAAAACTTTAGAAAAAAGCTAAACAATATGATCTTCTGATGATATTGACCAAAACTGGTCCTTAATGTTACATTTTCAAATATTTAAATTTTAAAGAAGAAAAGCAAGAAAATTGCCCCTCTTTGGATGAATTAAAGAAGGTATTAATCTTGTTCACCCCCAGTTGAAACTCAGTTTCAGCATTCAACTAAAATGCACCACAACCTTCAGCAGTATCAGATATTCACAGAAACCAACTTTCTTGAAACCATTCCGAGTTGAAGAGATATTTTTTTCACAGTAATCCTTCAGAGGGATATCTCATCACTTTTGATGGCTGAACAAGTTTGAAACTGAGGGATCTCTATTTCCATGTCCAACTCCTTTCCCAAAACTTAATTATGCCACCATTACTGAAGCTAAAGTCAACAAGTCTTGAGAATTCCAGTAGTATCAACAGCAAAACCCTATAGCATAGAACAGTGTTTCCTTCTGTCCCAAAGAACACCATCAGCAGCATACTAAACTATAAGAAGCCCAAATCATGGTGCATTTAATGGACCCAACCACTACCATCATTTCGACAGAAGGGTGAGAATAATATGCAGCTGCTTTAAAGTCAAACCCCCAAGATCTGATCTTACGAGAAAATTCAGGTTAACTCCATCTACCATTTGAGTGCCTGATGTCATTACAAAGAAATTGCCTGTAATGCATTAAATTATGTGACATACCTTGTAAAAACTTACCAAGATATATGCAGGGTTACAAGTCATGATGTGCTCATGGTAATGCTACAGCAGAAGACAAAGAAGCAGTCTGAGGCACGTTGGCCATGGCAAATCATCAAAGCTTTCCAATTTCAACCTCCAGCACTAGAGGAAGAAAAAAAAACTGGTAAAACTAAAAGAACAAGATAAAACCCTCCTAATATAGGAAAGTTTGCCCTGTCTAGAAACAAAAAATTATCAGCAAATTGAACCGGCTACATCCAGAATGCAACACTGAATTCTACGATTCAGCAATTTCTGGAGTTCATACTTCATAATGAGAAATGCATATAAGAGGATCTAAAGTGGAAGTCCAAATGGAGGATCCATGTGATGTAAGCACCTAGCTTCAAGCAGTATTGAGAATCCAAACACAAAGCCTTCCCGTTCATCTATATTAGATGTTAGACATGTAGTTTAAAAGTAATTAAAGGCGTCTGAGGGCCAGACCCCTTAAAAAAGTGCCAATCCATCTGAGCAGTACTACGTTTGTTTCTCTGTGAGCAAATCAATCCCATTTTGGGAATAGTTGAACTCATTTACATATATATATATATATATATATATATATATATATATATATATATATGCTTCCTAACCAACCTAATCTCCTAATCTGTGCCTAAGCCAACTTTGACTTTTGACTGAACAGACTGCCTACTAGGCAGTCTGTTCAGTCAAAAGTGCCTACCCTTTTGTTGCCAAAGTGGAAAGACAAAGAAGTGTACCAAAAGTTGATGGGCATCCACAGGATATGTGGCCTTTCTTGAGGAAGACATATTCTCATGCTATTAATGTTATTATGATTTTGCAATTGGAAAATGAGTTATGTAACATACGGCAAGGTGATCAAGACCTGTCACAAGATTTTGCTATACTGACTACTGCGTATGAACAGTTAAAGACTCTTCTTCCACCTTGTCAGCACTGCTATGCATCACATTTTGAAACTGATATGGTAACAAAGTTTCTATCTGGGTTATCTTTAGAGTACTCTATGGCAAAGTCTCAAATCCTTACAGGCAGTGATCTTTCAGACTTAGCAGACACATATAATAGGCTGAGTCGCCTTGTTGTCACTCTTTCTTAGCCTATGCATGACACGGGTCTCTACACTTGTGATATTAGGAGGACGTGGCCATAGTCCTTATGTTGGAGTTAGGGGACGTGGTGCAGAACACGACAGGTTTCAATGCACCTTTTGTGGCAAACTGGGTCATTTAGAGGATCGTTGTTGCGACAAGCATCCTCACCTCCCTTCTGTTTGTCCACCTAGGCGTGGTGGAGGTAGAATCACTACAGGCAAAGGTCCTTCTTCATTCCAAGCGGCTTCCTCAAAGGCTACGATATCTATTGAGTCTTCTACTGATCCTCCTATATGGCTATATCCACGTCATATCCACTTAAGTAAGGATGAATATGATCTTGTTCTTGCTCAGAGATCTGCTTCTACATCTGCCACTACTGTAATAGACTCAGCCTTCTCTCTTGGTGTTCCTACAGATGACCCAGGTATGGCGTGGATGATAGATTCTGGTGCATCCAAGCACTGTTGTAATCAACCATAGATTTTTTTGTTAATCAGATTCTCTACGCCACAGCATGTCATACTGCCTAATGGCAAGTTGTCCCCTGTTTTGGGCAGTGGTGATATCTATCTCCCACATTTAGGCACTATTTCACATGTGCTATATGCTCCTCGGTTTCCTATTAATTTGTTATTTGTTAAGCAATTGGCTTGTGACTTACAGTGTAGAGTCATTTTTTTCCTGGTTCATGTTCTTTTCAGGACTTACTAACTGGAAAGATGATTGGTGGCGGCCATGAACGTGAGGGTCTCTATTTTCTATCGGTCTCAGTTGATGTTGCTGCATCTTCATTCCCCTCGAGGACTTCTCCTTTCCAGTGGCATCTCAGACTGAGTCATCCATCAGTGTCCAAACTCCGTCGTTGTATGTTTCCAGATACTTTGCATCAGAGTCTTTCTTACATGATGTTTGCCAGTTAGGCAAGCATACACAAAGCAATTTTCCTTCGAGTCAGAGTCCATCTAGTCAAAATCCATTTGATCTTATGTGGATGTGTGAGGTCCTAGTCAGGTTTTTTTTTTGTTCACATTTTTTGTATTATCTTGTTTTGGTTGATCATTTACTAGAGTCAGTTAGTTGGGTATTCTTGTTACGAAAAAGGTCTGAAATTATATGTATTCTTCAAAAATTTGTCAAGGAAATAAATGCTCAGTTTGGCTTCATTGCCAAAAAATATTCGCGTTGATAATGCTTTTGAATTCAAATCTTTTGTTCTACTTCAATTCTATGTCAATCATGGAATTCGACCACAATATACTTGTCTCCACACGTCCCAACAAGATGGTGTTGTCGAACGTAAACATCGGCAACTCCTAAATGTGGCTCGCACCTCATGCTGCATTATCACATGTCTGCCTACTTTTGGGAAGATGTTATTTTTACAGCATGTTATCTCATTAACAAATTACCCACGTCAGCCATCCAAGAGCGTATTCCCATTCAATGTTCATATCCAGATCAACCATTATTTCATATACTTCCCAAAGTATTTGGATGCACCTCCTTTGCTCACATCCTAGGCCCAAACAAAAACAAATTTGTTGCTCATGTCATCAAATGTGTATTCATTGGATACTCTGCCAATCAAAAAGGATATAAGTGTTTTGATCCAGACAAGAAAGAGATTATCAGTGCGGATGTAAAATTCTTTGAGTTTCATCCTTATTTTTCCTCTTTGAGTCCTCCTACGTCTGAGATGTCTATATTTGTTCCTCTTCCTATTCCTCCAGTGTCAATTGATTCTGTTGCTCTGTCTCAACCTATGTCACGTGAACGTTTCCTTAATCCTCCATCAGTCTACTCTTGTCATCATGGCCCCTCTTCCAACCATCCATCAACGTCTTCTCAAGAGGTAAGCTCCCCTGATAAGACTGACTCAGGTATAAATGATGACTACTCCGCAGATGATCTCCCAATTGCTATTCGCAAGGACAAGCAACAGTGCACACTACATCCAATTTCTAATTTTGTCTCTACTGACTATCTGAGTACAAGTTTGGTGCAGTTTGATCGAGCTATGTCTAGTCACATTATCCCGTCTTCTCATCATCAAGCCTTGTTAGATTCTCGGTGGAGGCAAGCCATGCAGGAGGAAATGGATGCTCTTATCTCTTGGGAGACTTGGGACTTGGTGGATCCACTGATGCATTGGCTTCAAATGGGTGTTCACCATCAAGTATCATTCTGATGGTTCAATTGAACGGTTCAAGGCACGTCTTGTTGCTAAAGGAAATACACAAACTTATGGAATGGACTTCTTTGAGACTTTTTCACCTGTGGCTCGGTGGGGCACTATTCGATTGATTATATCTCTTGTTGTCCAGCAAGAATGGCCTCTATTTCAGTTAGATGTGAAAAATGTCTTTCTATATGGAGATCTCTCTAAAACCGTCTATAAGCAACAACCACCTCGGGGGGAGTGTTCCAAGACATGCAAATTGAAAAAGGCTATTTATGGACTTAAACAAAGTCCCCGTGAATAGTTCAATAAGCTAACTGAGGTTATATATAAATGTGGATTTCGACGATCCCAACTTGATCACTCGTCGTTTATCAAGCAACGCATATCTGGTATAGTGATATTGATTGTATATGTTGATGATATTATTCTCACTAGGGAAAGTCATCAAGACATAGCTCAGACAATAGAGTTTCCACAGAAACACTTTGCCACAAAAGATCTCGGACAATTCCGTTATTTTCTTGGTATTGAGGTGGCCCGTAGTAGTAAAGGAATTGTAGTGTCTCAAAGAAAGCATGTTCTTGATCTTTTGTGGGAAACAGGTTTATTGGGAGCTAAACCTGCCACACTTCCATGAATCCTCGCGTTCATATTCATGATGATGAGTCAGAGCATTTTGACTGTCACTCGTCCTAACATTAGCTTTGTTGTGAATAAGCTAAGTCAATTCATAAAAAAAACCCGAAAGGTTCATTGGGAGGCTGCTCTAATGGTAGTCAGATACTTAAAATCAACCCCGGGCAAAGGGTTATGGTCCAAAAAAGGAGAATGTGTTGACATAGAAGCTTATAATGATGTTGATTATGCAAGGTCTGCAGATGACATGAAGTCTACTACAGGTTTTCGTGTCATTGTGGGAGGCAATTTTATTTCTTGGATGAGCAAAAAGCAGAATGTAGTGGCTCGACCTAGTGCTGAGTCTAAATATAGGGCTATGGCTCAAACTACAGCTAAAATGTCATGGGTCAGATCAATGCTTCTAGATTTGGGCATTTCAGTGAATCTCCTAATGAAGATGTATTGTGATAACAAGGCAGCAACTTATATCGCAAGCAACCTTGTCTTCCATGAGAGGACGAAGCACATTGAAGTGGACTGTCACTATGTTTGGGCCTAAAACAAGAAGGTGTTATCAGCACGGTTCATGTTTCCTCAAAAGATCAGGCTGCTGATATTTTTACCAAGGCTTTCTCCATAGGCGATTCCCTGAGAGGTTGTAACAAGTTAAGCATGATTGATATATATGCTCCAGCTTGAGAGGGAATGTTAAATACTCTAAACAGTCGACTAGAGTGTTTCTGCAATATTAGAAAGTTGGAGTGTAGGTCTTTTAATTTATCTAATGTTGCTTGGACTAATATTGTAAATGATGTACCGCCAGCCCTAATCTCTTTAACTTGAGATTAGGGTTACGTTAATGATAATTCTTTCGGCTTCTCTTTTTCTGGCTGTAACAAATCAAAACCTAGGATGTTGAACACGCATAAAACACAGTAAAAGGACCAAATATACAAATGTTAATATTGCGTTGTAAGGTGTGAACATTGAACAGACATACACATTGCTATATGGAACAAGATCTTCCACAGCCGACAAACAAACAATAGCTAATAAAAATAAATTTAAATAAGACGCACAAGTTCGTGTTTCAAAGAAAAAAAACACGCTATGCATAACTTGAAAGGTCAAACTAATTGTAGTTCTATAGATAAAGAAACTAGTCAACCTTGCAAGCCTGAAACTGAAAACTAAAGTGTCTTGCAGCAAAGTCATGACTCATCTTTGTTACTTTTTTTGTGCATATAACACTAGAAGTCACAGAAAACAACTCTAGTCCAAGTGTGCTGGTGATTGGTTCCTTAGTCAAATTTCAAAAACTGATTGCATGTTAACCTCATGCTTCTAATTACATGCCACATGCAAAGAAACATGACAGCAACGCATGGAGGTCAACTTGGCTAATTTTGTGAGAATGTAAAATAAAGACCAAAGAAAAAAGAAGGAATAATCCCTAATTGTTTCCAACTTTCGATGTTTCTAGGAAAATATGAGGAAAGCAAGCCCCTCCAAATTATACTACACAATACACACATAACAGAAATGTGGTGGATGAACTGAACAGGTAGAACAGCTATCAAAGTTTTATGATCACTGCTCAACTGATTGTGGTAATGATGGATTATGGCAAAATCAGGGCAACATTATTTTTCTCAAAAAGAAAAAATTAAAAATCTATGAAGTCATTATTTAGGAGCTAGGACATAATCTTTGAAAATTTCAATGATCCCTCTACACGATCAAGCTGAAATTACATGGGTAGATGATTTGGCTGACAGACTGCTGTGATTTGTAGTTTATATCAATAACAACAAAAGAGTGATTAACAGATAATAATCACTAATTTCCCAAATGATAGATGAAAATAGTCTAACTGGAGTTCATAAATGAGAACTGTGCTCAGGACTCCTAAAAAATATCTAACCAGTTAGCAAAATAATTTTTAAAAAACATAACAGAAATTGTTAACACTTCTGTACAGGGAATAGGGCTCTAGATATGACCAACTAGAATGTTATTAAACATGCTAATATTTTGTCTCGAAGAATTGGGAATTTGGGACCCTAAACATGTAACTGAAATATACTCAAGCCAATATTTGATTACCAATACTTGCAAATGCCTGCTAGTTCAAAAGGAAAAAAAGTACATATCTGGGTATTTACTATAAATGACTACAACGAGCAAAGGGATAACAAGCCAACTAGGTGGTAACCAAGTAACGTAATTTGCAACTGGTATATTGTCAATCTCAACAAAGGCCTAAGGCCAAAACCATAGTGAAAAAAAAAATTATTGCAACTATAAACGGCGAGGATATTCTTGGGTATAGTACAGCTGGCTTTAAAAAAAGGGGAAAATACAGTAAATTTTTAAAAATTAAAAAAAGTTCTAAAAACCAGGGCAAAATAGAATATGTGACAAACTAGTAACACAAACATCAAAAAATAAGTACATTTGCAACAAATAAAAATTCAAAAATGAAAACAAACAGTTTGGCATTAGAAAAACGTGAAAAAAATGAAAATAAAAGGAAAAACATGAGTGTTTTTCTTATTTTTTTCTTTTTCATGTTTAAAAAAAAAACAGCGTTTTTTTAAGTTTTAAACTCCTAAGTTATTTATCATGTTTTTTGTTTCCAACGTGTTTTTTGTAACTATGGCCAAAACAACACCAACCCATACAAAAAAAAAAAGCTAATAATAACCTTTATTTACTTCCTGGAATTCTTGCATGTATGTCAAAGAGCCATATTGTTTGAGATATCACAATTACAAGTGGATTTTTTGGAAATTAAGCACGAGAAATCAGCATAAAAATAAATTCCTTTGGATATGTGACATGTCACATGAATTTTATAAGCTAAAAAATAGAAAGATCAGACAGCTGATATTCTTATAAAATTTCATTTACACATTGACAGAACACAAATTTATCCATATGAGTTTCAGTAAAAAAAAAAAAAAAAAACACGTGACCACAATTGGTTTGCCTGTATGAAATGCACCAACTTCAATCATGGGATCTTTTTATATCAGACTGTTATGAAGGCTGTCAACTTATAAAGAAGAGTAGGTGGATGTCGATTTGGAAAAGTAACTACCACTTACCTTTAAAATAATATGATTGAATGGCTTATGGGTGCACAATAGTAATCATTTTTTTTTTGTGCTCATACTTTGAAAACCCCATATACGTATATGTGTATGTCTGTGTGTGTGTGTCGAATCATGATATTATCACCAAAATAACTCCAAACAGGAGCAAAGCCAAATGGAAGCCAGAAAGGCACAGACTCCCCTGGATTTTCAAAATTTTTTAAAATACATACATTGTCTTGGAAAACCACCTCATACCTCCCTTAAAATTTATCCCAAAAAAAATTGAGCTAGGCCCTCTAAAATTTGTGAAAATATATAAGTGTATGCTCCATGTAATTCCTTTCTGTCTCTGCCACTGATTCCAGTTGATAATGTGAAGAAAATTCTGCATTGTTCTAAACATATCACCACAAGAAAATTACAATGATATTTCTTGTAATAGATAAGATGCATGCCCTTTTGGGAAAAAAAAAACATTTGGATTATATGCTTGCTAAACTTTTTTTTGTAAATTTTTTTTTTTGGCATAAAGAGGCACTTCACTTTTATTTAATTTTTTTAAATGGAAAGATAAAATCCTCAGGAAAGGGAAAGGAAATTAAAAGGAAAAAGAAGGTGAACAATCCTAATAAGTTCTCAGACCATGTACATGGCGAAAAGTAAGGCCCATTTAGGTCACCTAGTTTCCTTTTGTGAGAACAGATTATATTTATAAAGATAACTAATCAAGATGAGCAATCTATGTGATACAACCTTAAAAAATTAGCTTTTACATTTCCATATATTTTCCATAGACAAGAGAGTGCAGCACTCAATAATGATGATTAAAACAATAACGATAATAACAGTAAATAATGCATGGTGATACAGGATTCAAGACAAAAATACGATTGTGATGGTTGAAATGGTAATGATGAGGATGGAAAATTCCATGATCATGAGGTGATAGTGGAGCATAATTGTGGTGGTAGACAGTAATTATAATAATCAACCCTTTCACAGACCAAGACATTGGTGCTACATAATGGGAACTTTTTATATTAGCCTAGCCTCTAAAGCGTAGCATATAAAAACTTTGCACTTTATGCATCTCATTTGGAACTACCATGCTACTTTGGAATATAGATACACGAAGATTGATAGGCCTTCTTAATGAATAAGCAAGGTATGGAGCATATCAAACTTAAATGCAGTTCGACCTAAGTTCATCACCCGAATATGGTCGAGATGGATAGGACAACAGCTAAATAAGAAATACTGTTAACCTATAAGGCATAGCAGCGAATAGCACCTAGACGCCATCTTGTTAACATCGTCTTGACATGAAACCAAAACTTTCATCCAGTTTGAGAGAATACAGACAAAATTTGTATGACCACATCCACCAATACAAATAAACCAGAAGGAACAGAGTCCAACAGCTCAAGCCAATTAATGACTGCAATAAACAAAGGAGGACGACACATTTTCTCAAAAGTCGGTCACCACAAGGGTTAGACGCACATGATCCCCCCAAATAGGATATGTATATCAGTATATACAACCTCAGAAAAATCGCGTGGCTTGTGTTCGGTTTATATAAACACAACATAGAGCAGAATTTATCAACTAATAGACGCGCAGTAAATAAATACATGAGCCAAAGCCAGAAAAACAATCCGAAAATAGCAAGCCAGCACACCATCCGGTCGACAATTTGTTCGTTAACGAACCAAAATCTAAACTAAGAACCATGCAATCGTGGTGATACAGAAACATAACATCCATGTCAAAATAATCACAAGCCACCATCCTGCCTAACAAGAAAAAACAAACGCAAAAGGCAGCAGAAATAAAAACACCAAACATCGTCAGGACGAAGTACAGAAACGACACGAGTAACTTCAATCAACACCGAACCGCACGAACGAACATATCAAGGAAGCATCCCCATATGCACGTGAAGAGAAGAACGAGACGCGGAAGGAAAAACTAGAGACACGCCAGGAAACAATGGAGTCTGACAAAATGAATCTGCAAAACGTGAGAAGTGAATGCAGAAGAGCACTCACCCAAGGAACCGAGGCAAAGAGAAACCCTATAGAGAGAGAGAGAGAGTGATAGAAGGGGGGAGAGGGGCTTCGCGTGCTTTTGGAGTGAACCCCTGCCCCTGGTTGGCAACCGTCGGCATTGCATTAGCCTTCTCGTTTTCCCCGGCCTCTGCACCAAATGTGGGTCCCACTTCATTTCTACGGATGACGGATGTTAACAGAAAGCCTCGCATGGTGTGCTGCCACCGTGACCTTCACGGTGTGATGCATTAAAATTGGTGAGAATAATTTACCCGGTAATATCCATTTGTGCATTCGGATCGTCAAGACAAAACGCGAATCAATTAGGATTGCCTTCGGTGTTAATATATGAGAACTAATTCAGTTTCGGATCTGCAACCTAACAGGCTAACACAAGCCCGACGTGATGGCCCATAACTCAAGCCCGATCTCGGCCCAAATAAAATAAAATATACATTAAAATATAATATAATATATAAAATACAAGGGATATAATTATAACAATTTAAGGGTATTGTTTGACAAGTTCCAATAAGCCATGTTATGTGAAAACGTATTATTATCATTTAACAAGTTTCAATAAACAGTATTATAAGATACATACATGATATTTACCTTTCTGTTCATTGATATCATTATCATGCACTTTCTTTTAATGGCATTCTTAAAGTGAAACATTCTCATGAGATTCTTTCTAGAACTGTCATACTCTCTTTGAATAAAAGACTCTCATGTTGTCTTTGCTGTTTAGAACACTAGAAAGAGTCTCTATTTACTTTTAGTTAAACTAGTCTAACTCTACTCAAATTAAGTATCAAATAAAACCAACTAAAGGTTCTTTATAAGAACCCGACCCACTCCCGGGCTCGGGCCCCTGGTTTGACGAATCTCAACCCGTCCCCTAGCAGTTTCGGTTTCAATCCTAAAAAGGCTAGGAACCAGGACAATCATTTCATTAAAGCCTCTCTTTATAAGTCATTGAAGATCCCTCACAATCTTGAACACGGGACTAAACTTCTGGAGTGTTACACTCTTACAATACTAATCTAGAAATATCTAACGAAGAATAAAAACTATTGGGCATTAATACGAAGACTATCTAAATCATGTTATAAAATGAAAATAAATATTAAATTTCTAGGCTACTCTAAATCTAGCACTCCAAATTAAAAATTCACTAAATAATGCCCATAGGAATGCGGTGATGGCTTCTTAGTAGTTGTCCTAGTTCCAATCAGCTTGCCAGCATCCTTATCCAGATCCTTTGGGTATAACAAATCTTCGATTTGTCTTATAAATGTCATATATGGTATTCATAGTACAAAATTTGCAAAATTACAGAAGCAATTTTCTCTACCATAAAGTGTTACGTCACAAAAATGGCCATGCATCGCAGCATGCTGGATGCAAATCGATGCTGCATAAACTGATACAAGGGATAAAAGCACTGTGCAGTCACGTTGCGGGCAAAGCCCACAGAATTTGCATTTTTGTAGATACTTCATTAATTTTCACTTTTTTTTTTTACATACGAGTGCTCTCAAGGTTTGAAATTTAAAGTAACAGGGCCAGAACTTTGTGGCTCCGCCATCGAAGACATTGTGAAGATTGTCAGGGCTCCAGATTCTGCCACTGTGTGTTAAAAAAGCAACTGTCAATTGCATTCTCTTCTTTTTAAGCAGAGTGCAATTTCTTCTCATGTGATATTATAATAACTTATGCTTTCGATGTTCCGAGCTTCAATTTCTTCTCATGTAAATGTGGACATTCTAAGGCTAGACTGTGAAAGATTGCTGACACCGGTGCATGCTAGACAGCCATGGGCGCTTGTCTTTAATTTGGAGGTTTCAAGTCACTTTCAACATCCTTTTATTTTGGTTAAAGTATATAATAACCAAAATAGAAAGTTGTTTCTCCTTCTCCAACTGCACGTCTGCATTTTGCAACAATTGCATTAATACTGAGGCCCACAGAAACTGTGAGGAACTTGATTACCACGAAACATGTCTTAAACTTTTTTGACGTTTCTTGTCAACATTGTAATGGGTTGTTTTGACTTTCTATTTATTTTTTTATTAAGTAGAAAACTCATAATTTCATTTTCTATCATCTTTTATATATTTTATAATTTTTGAATTTTTCCTGTGAAAAAACAAACTTTCTGATTAACACCGAGAAAACCACAATAAAAAGCTAATGATATTGTGTGACAATTATTCATAATTGTGAAAAAATAGACTAACATTCATGATTACATAAATTATGGCTGATACAACAACAGCAGTAGTAGGGCTCATTCCTTGCCCTAGTAAATCAGACACATGAAACAATCGTCCAATGAAGGCCTCCTAGTAAGAGTACTTTTCCATCATCAGTAAACTGTAGAAAAATTGAAGCAGCAGTCAAGCACCATGTAAATCAACGACATATAAAGTTCTCCTGGTTTTTCCCATCTAGCAGGTTATTCCTTGAATAACACAAATGTCCACAGGTCCAACCAGGTCGGACCTGCTACTCTTCGGATAAAAATAATGAAAATTTGGAACTTGCCTGACTATACAGCAGGATTTCTTAATCCACACCTCTAGCACAGGAACTTGATTCCTGCAATGTCAGTAAATATCAACAAGTATGGCGCAAAAGAAGGACAGAAGGTATAGAAGGTACATTTAAGTTAACTGAATCTAAAAGGGAAAAAATCATACCGTTTTGTTGCGGCCGTAGTAGCATGCAGCCAATCTTGCATCTGGTATGGATCAAATTGTAACCTGGACTCCGGAGAAAAACTGGATGCAGGATCAGACAGGCAATAACTGCATTATATGGGCAGCTTATCCTCCCTCATAATCCACAGCGGTTGAAGGTGATCCAGTAAACCAAATAAACGCTCGTATCAATGTGGCAGTTTTCTGCATAGTTTCTAGTCGAATCTGACTAGCTTTTTACTTCATATGGACCTCCCTGACTATTTCTACGTGTACGTGAAAAGACTTCCAAAGAGGCCGTATGTCACAAAGACGAGTAGAAGGATAGCCAACAAAATCAGCTCTATTAACTTTCTTTTCCTCCTAATTATCTTCTTCTCTTCCTCCTTCGCAAGTTCTACTTTATCTTCTTTCTAAACCTCTGTTTGAAGTAAAGAGTATGATTGTTTACTAGTTAGCATATTAAAACTAAACAATAATATGTGCATAACTGAGAAAATAGAACCACCTGTCAAAGATCATAAAATAAATTTCACGAACAAATACTTTAACAATTAACTTTATTTTATAATGTTTGACACCGAACGAGCATAGTGATCACGTACCAAAAGTATCTTAGAGCACATATGATGGAAGGCATGCAAGCTTGGCAACATAAGTCGATTATAACATGCAGTTATCCTTGGCCAGAAGTATGTCAAAGGAAGTTGCAGTACCTTTTCTTTATTGAATACCACCAGTACATAACGTGCATGTCCACAGAACTTTTCTGCTGAAAAATGCAACGCCTCTGCAATAAGTTCTTGAAGATTCTGAGTTACCAATAATCACCACAAGAACACCTCCCATCCCGAAAATGATGGAAGCGACATACATCGCGCAAGATGATTGCACGACCCACAGCCTGAGAGACAAATTTCATAAAAGTATGGCAGTCAAGACAAACACGGAGGTTCTTCATGATTCTGATTGTCTCATCAGGTGAGGTGTTCATTAATCCAAAAGCAATGGCTAATTTCTCACTGTGACGAGACTGCTGCCCTTCCTCGCTTGGATTGTTCAAGTAAATTTTTGACGATGGATAACCTCTATCTTCGAAAAGATTGATCAGTTTTTCCAAAGCAAGATTAATTTCCTTTATTTGAGGATGCAAGTTGTCATCTGCAACGAAAGTATGAGTAGCATTAGCTACGTCAATCCAACTACAACCTGGATCCTTTCTGACACCCAAAGCTTTCATTTTGCTTCTCAGTTTTGCTACTTCATCCCAATTACGGCACTCAGCATAAAGGCTACAAAGAAGCATGTTTGCAGAAGCATTCTGTGGGTCCATTTCTAAGACCTTAGACGCTGCAAGTTTTCCCAGTTCTAGGTTGCGCTGAACTCGGCAGGCTCCAAGCAATGCACCCCAGACCGCACCATCTGGCTTAAATGGCATCTTGTCGATGTGATTTTTCGCCTCATGCACATGACCAGCACGAGCAAGGAGATCAACAATGGCTGCATGATGGGTCGCATCTGGGGTTACTCCATAATCACGTTCCATTGAATCAAAATAATGTCGGCCTTTCTCGACAAGCCCCGCATGGCTGCATGCAGTTAGGACACCAAGAAATGTCACTGCATCTGGCTTGATTCCTGAGCTAGACATCTCTTCAAACAGAGCAACAGCCGCCTCGCCATGGCCGTTTTGCGCGTAACCCATGATAATTGTGCTCCATGAAACAGTATTGAGCTTCGACATATTATCAAATACTCGCCGTGCTTCCTCAATGCACCCACACTTAGCATATACATCAACAAGTGCAGTCTCAACAAATACATCCATGGCTGAAGGGACCTTAAACATGAAACCATGCATTTGCTTTCCAGCAACCAAGTTTGCTGAACTAGCACAAACACTCAGAATAACGGAAAAGGTTATATGATCCGGCCTGATTCTAGAATTCAGCATCTGACCAAGAACCCGAAAACTTTCTTCTGCGAAGCCATTGCGGGAGAACCCAGTTAGCATTGCATTCCAAGTAACAGTGTTCCTCTCCGACATTCTATCAAACACTCGTCCTGCATATTCCAACATCCGGCATTTGCTGTACATGTCGACAAGCGAGCTCGAGACAAAGACGTTCTCTTCCAGCCCGAACCTGTAAACATGGCAATGCAGCATTCTGCCTTGGTCCAACCTCAACAAACTCGAGCAGGCCCGGAGAGCACTAGATACTGAAAACTCGGTTGGCGTCTGGCTAACAGAAAGCATTTTGCTATAGAGCTCTAGAGCTTCGACGCCGTTGCTCGCCTGAGCGTAACCTGCAATCACGGTGTTCCAGGAGACATCGTCACGCCGTGGAATCTCATCGAACAAGCGGCGTGCGTCTTCCATTCGTCTCAATTTGCAGTATCCGCCAATGAGTATGTTCCAGGTGGCGGTATCCTTCAGAGGCATTTCGTCAAACAATTGGCGTGCACTTGACATCTCCTTCAGTTTCGAATACATATCTATGATGCGATTGCAGAGGAAAGGAAACCCCAAGAATCCAAATCTGAGGATCAGGGCATGGGCGATCTTGCCTTGGCTTAAGGAGTTGGAGTCGACGCAATCTTGGAGGAGGTTGAGGAACGCCTCGAAATGGCGGCCATGGGTTGTCACCCCCATTCGAATATTCTTCACTCGAAAGCCAATTCAATGACCTCCCCTTCTTCAGGGGGACTCTTCTGATTCACTGATCTTCTCCTATACACGAAGGATCATCACCCCTTTCCGTCGCTTTGATTTGATCATTTCCTGCTTAAACTAGTCACCAGCAAACAGTGTTCAGCAACGAGACGATCGGTTGAATCGAATTAAAAGTTTTTAAATCTGCAAAAAGTAAATTTTGTGCTTTAAATTCAAAACTAGGCCTGAAAAAAATAAATAAAAATACAAAACGATCAAACTAATCACTTGAAAATGGGTGTATGTCTAATTGACCTTATGCAGACTCGAATTGAAATCAGCCCCATTTGGATAGTCGAAATTGTTTGGAAGTGAATCGTTTCAAGAAATGATAGAGACAATGAGCCAACCGAATGGACTCGGTCTGTCCGTTTATTTTTAATAAAATTTTCACTAAAATTGTAGGAAAGTATTTTTTAAAATTTGTTCCAGTAAATCGTCTTATATTGTCACGTTACTCTTTTGGGAAAAGCCCCTTAAGAGGGATTTAAGGTTCGTCACTGTCATGTTCTATTGTGTTATTCTTTTGGGTTACAAAAAATGATGTACCATTAAGTACACCAAACCTTTTTCACTAAAATTGTATAAAAGTATTTTTTGAAGTTTGTTCTAGTAAATCGTCTTATATGGTCGAATTCTAGAGTCACTGTCATGTTCTATTGTGTTATTCTTTTGAGTTACAAAAAATAATGTACCATTAAGTACACCAAACCTCGAAGCAATTAAGAACCTCGAGGTATAACAGTATATAGTCCTGAGGGTTTTACACTGAAGGCAATTTCTCTCGATTAAACAATTAAAACAATTAACCTTGAAAGCTATGACACTCAAAGATGGTTAACAACCTTCTAAATACTATAGCATAATGTAAGATAATGAAATAATTTTTTAATGCAATTGCAGTTCAACTTCTTAATAATAATAATAAGGTCGTATTTACAAGAGATACAAGGGGTTTATATGTCTATATAAGCATATTTTGATAACCAGGAGCATAATTTTTGACTCTTTAATCAGCTTAGTTACGACATCATTATCAATTGCAATATAGTCCTTTGAAAAATTCATACTACAAATATAATTATAAATGCATGTTTGATAAACCTTTTGTCTACATGTGTTGAAAAGAGGATATATTGAAAGGTGGCACCGTGCAAATTATATATATAACTTCTTATCAAATATCCAATAAACTTTAAAAAATGCATTTGAAGAAAAGTAAAGAAAAAATCATTCGAAGAAATCATTCTTAGGCAAAAAAATTAATGTTTGCTTTATATGAAATGATCTGTTTTTAACAAAAAAAAATACACAAACGCTAGATTGCTACTTGCAAATTCCAGATAGAGTTGACACAAAGGAAGATGCATGGGCTAGTAGGCAGTCAGTTTCTATTTCGACTATTTTAGGCATCAACTTATAGTGTTGTAAAAAAGAGGTACTGATATGCAAATTGAAAGAAAAAAGTATGACCCAAGGTACTGAAGGTACGCCTACCAATATGGGGGAATGAGAAAAAAGATCAAGACTTCTGCTCTCTTGTTGGATAGTAGGACAAAATGTTTCTATATCTGACCCAACTAATACATAATTGAATGCAGAATCAATTTCTAAGAAAAAGATTAACTGGGATTGTGAGCGACAGCTAGCTCTATACTCTTAGATGCATTAGATTGAATACCTTTTTAGGTACTATATTGTGTCAGCATTGGAACCATCTTGATAATAGGCATACAATTTTTTGTCTTAATCATTCCAATGAAGACCTTGTGTCTGGTGAGGTTTTCAACAATAAGCATGCTAGGAAAGAGAGAGCTCTTGACAGTTTAATGAACATAATCAAACTTAATTTACAATCTTTCAGGACATTGAAAGCATCCATATGAACAATTATCACAATGATACAGACATGTTACATAGCACGAGGAAAAAGCTAGTGAAATCATGCAATAATAAATAATATGACAACTTAGCTCTTTTATTTGTCATAAAATTTTCCTAATAATGTAAAACAAAATTAAGAACATTGGTCACTATATACATGTTGAACGCAATGTGGCATCTCATTATTCATTAAACAAGTTACAAATAAAGTATACCCAAGATTAACCTAAATCTACTAAAGGTAAGAATAAAGTTTCAAAATTAAATGATTTTTTAACTAAATCTAGTATGAGCATTCCAATCCCAAAAAATAGTTCAATGAAATGTTGTACATAAGTCAGTAGTTTAAACTCAGTTGCTTATAACTATGGAGCCATTTAGTTAGGATATTTCACCATATAAACATAAAACCTCATTAATGTTTCTGAAATGAAGTGTGATTATGTGAAGACTCAAGTTTGAGGCCCCATTTGATGCACAGTGATTTTATTGTCCATCGGTGGAAAGTTGTCGTTTTGGTACGGCTTTTTACTATAAAATCAAATGTAGGGAAAATTTTCCTACCGAATCCGATGGACTAGGGTAAATTTACCTTGAAAAAAAGTCAGACCTTGACTATCTAACCTTTTACCATCAACGCTTTTTTGCCATTTGGGCTTTCTCTTTCTGTTCTCGTTTCATTTTTCTTTCTCACAAGACAATGTAGTGGGGCGATTGTGCTTCTTCACAGGTAAGACGCCATCCCTCTCTCACGTCATCTTTATTTTGTCTCTCTCCCTCTCCCTCTGTATGTTGGCTGCACGCACCATTTCTCCCTTTCCCTTTGTATGTCGGTCGCACGCCATGGAGCAGCCATCATCTATTCTGTCTATTTTTTGTGCTACCTTTGCAATTTCACTTCCCATCATCATCCATTTTTTGCTATCTGCAGGTACATCCAAGAAGGCTACCTGTTCGTCAAATCAGATGATCTCAATATTGCTCGACACAAGGTAAAACAGTAACCATCTATGATCGACCTTTCTTTGTGGGTCTATTATATTTGTCATCGCATGAAATGTTATTGCAGGTTGGTTAGAGGATCGTTGATTGCCACTACATCAAAGGTAAAATGCTAGTGCATGATAAAACCCTAACTAACTATCGGTTGTTTGTTGTCAATGTTGATGTCATTTGCTTCCATCGACGTTGTTTTTGTATGTGTTCTCAAGTACTTATGGAAAGTTGTGGTCAAATACCTCTTTTCTTTTACAGCTGCATTTGTGAAACTCGAGAGCAATTCTTTCATTATGCTAACATGAACAAACATGTAAGAGTAGTTTTATTTACTTAGACAACAAATGAGTTGCTTAATCATTAATGTGCTTTTCAAATTGTTATTATGTTTTTTGCCTTCCTGTACCAACACTTCTATAGACCTATAAAATACAATAGGGGATGTATTGTTAGTAATGTTTTTTTTATATATGTAAAGAAAATTCTAGTCTTATGTATGCAAAGAAAATTCTTGTATCAACACTTCTGACTTTAGTATGATAACATTGTGTTTAGATTTGAAAAACCATGCATTGTAGGCAAGAGTTTCTAGAATTAAGGAGATCATGGAACAATCACTATCTCTTACATTCATTGATTGCAGTTGACTACATGAGAGATCCACGAATAATTTAAACTTATCTGTGTTGTTTCCATGTAACTTGTCTACAACATGTATTATTGATTAAGCACCAAAACAGATTAAAGGTGCTACATATGGAGGTTTTCTAGATTGACCATATTGATTTCTCAGTGAAACCATTGTTCATGGAACAAATAAGGTTAACTCAATTTCCATGGACATAGATTGAGAAATGCTATAGGGATTAGTCATTGTTGTAGTGTCTTTTTGTGTAAAAGTATTCATATTACTTAGTAATGCACTTTTAAGCATTAAGAACATAAAAAAGTACTCTTAACTCTAAACCCAACTTTTCAAGACATTTTTTAAATGCCACTATCTGAAAATGCTTCGCTTTCATCCTTTTTGGTAATATCAGTGAGAAAAGTGCCGATGATATATCCTTCATGACATCATATAACTAGTCACAAGCAAAAGCATAAAACTGAAATTAACTCTAGCTGCAAATGAATTCTTTTCATATCTTGCTATATGAGAATAGCTGAATAAAAAAAAGGATGTGAAGTTCTACCTCTGGCTGAGATGTATGTGTAACTGGCTTCGTATATCGACCGATCACATATTTTGAAAGTTGAACATGTGTCATTGCTATCTCAATAGTAGAATTCAGTATGTCCTCCATTTGCAAATTAGGGCATTGCAACAACTCAAAGCGAAGTTCATATGCTAAACTGTTTATGGATTCTATTATATACACTTGTGTGACGACATGTCAGGTCAACATAGTCAACATGCAGATCAGGATAGCAAGCATTACCTATATGTGTGAAATAGGTAATTGATGTATAACATTTTTCATAAAATGGACATTCTTTGTGTCATTTTGTTGCATTAACTAGTTATAATCTAATAGAAGACTGTTGCTTTTGTATATACTCATAGATTCCTATCATCTATGAAGTCAACAATGTGGAGATGGCTTGGACCAAATGCCCAACTCCATCACAATGAACTTTTTCTAGAGCAAGTGGATCACTAAATGTGTGGCAATCAGCTTGTGAAAACTTTGAGTAAGTTTGGCCCTATTTGATGCTATTAGGTTTTTCTACTCTGTTGACCATGCTTGTCTATTTAGTGGATGATTGTTCACCATGTCAGGATTTTTTGTATTAGTAGTTTCCATGTTTTTCTTGCATGCTATGGACATTCTTTTAACACCCTTGTGCCAAAAGCAGCTTTGTCATGACCACCAATAAGAAGCTCTATGCAAGCATGGACCTCTACATTCTTTTATTTATCTTCAGATTTAGTTTAGAAAATATGCTAGTGTTGTAGTGAGCTTTGTAATACTCACGATCTTGTTCATGTATCTTGTCAAGCACTTGGCTCTAGAACGTTGCAATTAGCCTTGTAATACTCACAATCCTGTTCATGTATCTTCTCTGTTAATCGAGAAGAACTAAGTTATGTTCCTTACATTTCTAAAGTGGCGTTATAATGTTGAAAACACAATGGTAAAATAATTTATTTGTGTTTTTTTTTTTTTGTGCACCAAACATAGTTAATTTTTGAAGGGAAAAAACTTCTAGGCCATCAAACATGGTTTGGAGTTTGAAAAATCAGTTTTTTTTCCTTCTGTACTTTTTTTAGAAAGTTTTTTCATGGTAAATTTACAGCTCAAAAATTTACCTAGCCATCAAAAGGGGCCTCAAGGATGTCAAGTGATGATGTTTAATACATTGGAAATGTTAAGCACACCTATGGTCCACCTCTCTCTTCCTAAGCATATCACATGATTAGGCCCAAACTTATAACCAGCCCCAAAAACTAAAGACCCCTCTTCATTTTACATAATCAAAATCCCAATCAAAATTGATAAGGCCAAACTGGGGAAGGTAGGCACCTCCAAGGGGCAGAGACAATAATTCTTTGTTACAGGGGCCAAAACATAGCTTCGAAATTTTAACAAGGGTCAAAGTATAATTTTTCAAATTTTTGTTAGTTAAATTTTTTTATTTAATTTTACATGTAAAATTTTAAAAGTTTAAAAATCTGAGGTGGAGGGAGGCATGGCCCCTGCTGAACCCCCTGCCTCCTCCCCTGGGCACCTCTATGTGCGCATAAGACAAAGGATCCCGAACACACAAAATGATCACTCTGTAATCCTACTTGACTTGAAATAGCTATCAACTGAATCATGTTTGTGAACATCATAGTTCTTCAAAAACACACACACACACATATGCTAGATCTTTATAACTACTCAAAAAACTCTCTCTCTCTCTCTCTCTCTCTCTCTCTCTATATATATATATATATATATATATATATATATATATATATATATTATATATATATATATATATATATATATATATATATTCAACACACACATAAGACGAAGGATCCCGAACACACAAAATAATCCTTCTGTAATCCTACTTGAAATAGCTATAAACTGTCTCATGTTTGTGAACATCATAGTTCTTCAAGAACACACATGCACATGTTAGATCCTTATAATTGCTTTTATATATATATATATATATATATACACACACACACACACACACACAATGTGTACTGTATAGTTACCAAATAGCTGAACTTCAAAAATTCATCTCTAAAAAAACATCATCGTTGAAGCCATAGTATCTGTTGTCGCACAATAAGTGTGGCTAATACCAATTTAATGACTGTGGTTTAGTAACAATTTTTAAATTTTAACTATCGACAACACTAAACTCTCATGTATATATCATTTTTTTTTCTCAAAGAAGATAATGACAACTAGTACATTAACTTACGAGATGGTAACTGTATACATAAAATTGGATTTTATCTCTCTCGTTTTTTAAATGTTTAACAATGTAAATTCAAGTACGATAAAATAGACAACCTTCAAAGTGCTCAACTCATGCAATATGCAACTCAAATCACAACTAGATTAACTCCTTAGTCAAGCGTGTAAGCTTAAGACCCTATGTATAAAGATAGAAAAGGTTGTAAAGGCCTCTTTGTATCATTATAACGAATGAGGTAGGGTCACAACAATAAATTCGGTTATCAAAGTCCATTTCAAAATCTAAAAAAAAAATGGCGGTTGATGTTATTAATCATTAAAAAAATTAAAATTTAAAAATAATAACATTCACACGATTATAAAGCAACAATAAATAAATCAGGCTTAAGATCATGGTGTTAGCATAAGCAAGTAGATGATTCTTATGGGCAGCTAATCCATGTACACTTAAGGTTGGGATCAGGCCAGGCCGGCCCAAGGCTCCACAAATTTATCCTCGAGGTGGCTCGAAGTGTTTGCTTGCAGCCCAAACCAGGCGGGCTTAATTATCAAGTTGAACTTGACCGGCAATTTTATACCCATAGAGTATATGGTTCGATGTCTACTTAAAAGCCTTAATACTTCATATTTTAATATCTCAGAAACTCTTAGCGATGTGCCAAGAGTTTCTAAGGGTACCATCGGTGACACATGAAGAGTTTATAAGAGTGCCCTGAACGATACATGAAGAGTTTTTAAGGGAGGAGTCGGGCCCCCAAATACCTGACTCAGACTAGCTCCGCTCGGCAAATATTTTTAATCAGGCCAATTTAGGTGTCAAATAACTAGCCCAATCCCGGCCCAGGTTGAATACCCAACTACCCATCGAGTACCGGGCCCATTGCCCACCCTTACGTACACTTTAAAATGTTAAAAATTAAAGCTGAAAATATGTCAGTGTGAGAGGCCATAACTTTATACCATTTAAGCTTGCTGTCAACTCTTTAAAGAATTTGAACATTTTTATGCAAAGATTTGGAAATTTTACAAATATCAAAATGCTTTGTGTATTCACCGGTTATTTATGGTGTTTTCATATTAAGCCATATAGGGCGATCGTGTTGAGGCTTGAGCCAATTTCTAGCATCTTTTCATGTGCTATATATTGTTCCAATTTTTAAGCAATATTGACAAATATTTTTTAGTTATATCAAATTAAATTAATTATCATTTTTTTCTCAAAATCTTAAGTACGAGATCATGCATAAACTAATTAATTTCTTCTGCTCGGATATTGTTGCAGCTCTTACACGAAACAGTTCACGATGAGAAGTCGAGCACCGAAATTATGCCTAATTAATGTAAGATACAAATTTGTGTTTTTTCAAATTTGGAATAGCTGCGGAGACAGAAAATTTTGGTTGATGAGAGGCACTAAATAAAAAAAAAAAACTGCTTAAATACATAATAAAAGATAATATACAAAAAATATGAGGGGCACCAATCTATAAATAACTGAGTTGAGTGAGCTCATATATAAAAAAATATATATACAAATGGACACCTCCTGCCTTGCCTAATCAACTACGTTGAGCCCCTTGTGACATATGTCTATGCATTTAGATGCATTAAGAATTAGAACAATTTTAATACATGGGATTGAATCGGCATGTGAGGGGCGTGACTGTCTTTTAAAAAAAGGTGGGGTGTCCCTCTTTTTTTAAAAGTAGGAAATTTTCATCGTTTAATTATTTTTTCATTATTATTCAACAATTATTATGTAGTCGAGTAAGTCGAGTTTGAACGCGTCAAGTGCTTATATCTTGAACTCCATTCATTTAATATTTCAAACATACACTTAAACTCAAATTCAAATCATTTATTAAAAAGTCCAGTTGAAGTCGAGTTCGGGCAACAAGTTGAAGTCGAGCTCTAACCTATGTCACAGTGGTACCTGTACCGGTATGGCCTGGTACATTTGCATGTGGTTTTAGGTCAAAATTAAAACCAAATTATATTATAACCTACAAAATTTTGTTTCTGTTTTTTTTATGTATGAGATTATCTATGGATTTATGAAAGAAATATTGTTTAATATGATGATATCATCTAGTTTTTTAAAATTTTTAAATTTAAAATATATAATAATATATAATATTCATCGTACCATCATACCAAGATTTCCGTATCCCATACCCATACCCGCACCATTACGACATAGGCTACCTAACTCTTTTGTGCCGAAAAGTCGCTAGTTTTTTATTGGAGACATTTCATCCTTTTTCTTTATTAAAAGTATTTTTGTCATTATTCGCTGGCATACCTGCCGCTCTGTTCGCGACAGTCCGTGTCAGCGAGGCATGACGAAAGGACGCGCCTCTACATTCTATAAACGTGGAGCTTTGGTTGTTCCTTCAAGAACAGAACGTCCAACATGGATTAGTCCAAACGCAGGACACATGTCCCACCATTCTATGCGAGCCCACCTTTGCGGCGAATCAAACACGCCCGTCGGGAAAATACATCCAGAGAAATGAAGCTGCGTAGGGGCACTGTTGTGGAATTCGCCGAACCGATTCGGTGTCTCAAGTCTACTTTTTCTAAATGTTTTAACATTCTTTACATGATTTAATTAGTTTATACTTATTTTTCTTCCATGTATTCGGAGACATCTTATAAAATTGAAAATACATATTTTTCATTTCAAAAATGATTTTCCGGAGACATCTTATAAAATTAAAACGATACGTAATTTTCTTTTCAAAAATGATTTTTTTATATTCTATTCACAACCGATTCAGCTGAATTGGTGAATCGGCGTCCTAGTCTATTTGGTTTAGGAACCACCTTTCAATACATCAGTTGAATTTCCATTTATATTTTTGAAACATCTGACAAGTAGCCCTTAATGTGGCATGCTTTTATCTCTATCGCCACTTTTGATATATATTATTGGGGCGTAGTGCAAATCGCATGGCAACTAACAAGTCAGATCACATGCAAAAGGAGGTTCCAATTGCCTGGTCTCATGTTTCAGTGTGTTATTCATTTGAACTACCAGCCAACAAGACACTCAAGTTAAAGGATGTATCATAAGTTCGCCCAAACCTACTTCGAAATCCCTTAACAAGTTCGCCCAAAAATAAGTAACATTGTTCAAAGCATAAAAACTATTACCTTAAGAATAACCACGACACCCGAGTTCAAACAAACCTACCTCAAAATAACCAACCGCATTGAAAGTTTTATACACAAGGTTGTTTTTGATAAATGAAGATTAAAGAAAAACTTAATAAAAAAAAAGTCGACCCACAAGTATCCGTCTCACTTGGTCCTTTTCAATTTCTTTGCAATAAGGCATTCGATTTTATAAGACTCATTAGAGGCATAAGTAATTTATTTTTTAAATAAAATTTCAAGTTATAACACATAGAGCAGATCATCTACACGAATAGAAATCGGCAATATAATTGCTTTTGCTTGTGTATATAGCAATGGGTGAAGGACCATCTGAGTACGAACACAGATCAGTAGCTGACAAGCTGTTTGCTGCGATGAAGCGACATGATGCAGAAGTACAGGTGACACCTTAAAATCATGTTTCTCTCATACAATGTTTGGCAGCACCAGGGTTGAAATGATTCCAGGATTTCAATTCTGGGATAAGTGGAAAGGGGATTTCCAATGGGGGTGTGTGTGTAGAACCTGAATTAGAATCTACTGGATGGAACATCCAGAGTTTGTCTGCATCATGGAAAAAAATTTAGAAAGTTGAAAAAGTTGTAGTGTTAAATAACAATTTTAGAGATCTACATGCCATCCCCACAATCGTCAAGATGAAATGAAATTGAAGTAAGCTTCAAAAAGTAAGCGAAACAAGCTGTTAGCGATTGAGCACAGACCTGCTATGTTAATTTACAAAGATCAACATGCTAAACAAATGGTTAAATGAAACCAATCCAAAATTAAGCATAAACCTGTGCAGAATGTTCGTCTCAGATATGGTTCCAAGTTGACATTTCTCTCCATCTTTGAGACGATGAAACCTAAGGGAGGAACATACTGGAAAGAAACATGATCCAGTTAGGCATTGACGAATTGAGAGAGAGAAAAAGAACAAAGGAGCTGTGCATTTGCGTATCGCCAACAGCCAGTTTCCATAAACAAAGCATAAAACCAATCTGTGAAAAGGGGATGTCGATGGCTTTCGATAGAATCCTTGAACAGCGGCCAAAACCCTCACGAGTCGAATGAGATGTCGATTGCTTCTGCTGGAATCCTTGAACAGCGGCCAAAACCCTCACGAGTGGAATGGGATGTCGATTGCTTCTGCTGGAATCCTTGAACAGCGGCCAAAACCCTCAGGAGTGGCGGTGGTCTTCAACCGGTTGAGCGAAGGTGGCTGCAACGAGCGAAAAGGGCCTTGAACGGGCTATACTGCAAAGGATGACAAGCGAGGAGGTTCTTCAATTACAGGCCGTGAAGCAAACAGCGACGAGCGAAGAGGACCGAGGAGAAGTCCGTCGAGTGCCCATCACCTTCCCTTCCTCGACACCATTGCTCTCGAGTGCTCCATTCTCCAACCGGCAAAAAAAGTTTCCGTAGATTTTGGTCGCACCTTGAGGTGCAGGTGCCACCAAAATCTTTTGAGTAGAGGAGACGGGTTCGGGGCGGACCACAGTCCTTGGTCCGACACTTGAAACATGAGTTGAAGCTTATAATATATAAATATAATTAATCGTAATAAAATATATTATTATAAAAATAAAAATAATATTAAAAAATATCGGGTTGACTCAGATCCATCGAGTTAACTCGGGCTGACTTGATAAGTGATCGGGCTGACTCGATGCGCTTCTTTCGAGTTTGATTGACTAGATATCTGATTACCCGTCCAGTACTCAGTTTGATGCCTAGCAGTAGCCTTAGTTTTGAGCTAAATATAAGTGATTAAAATCTTTGGCGAAACACGTACTTTTTAACAAAATTTGACTTTAGATCTCACTTAAACCGTGGATATCCAAGCTGCCAAACACGCCTTCAAGGTGGGACTGTTTCTTTTAAAAAGAAAAGGGCAACACTATAGGTAGAGTGCTTTCCTAAGTACTTGGTTCAAATAATATCTATTTTTTTGGATGGTTGGTACTAAAAGAATATGACAACTCGATCATATTAAGATCATTTGCTCTAAACCAAAGCAACATCAAGAACAGAAAAATGAATGTTCAGAACTTAGAACTTAGGTTTAGAAGGAGAGGAGATGATCATATGATGTTTTTTTAGACCACTTTTCATCTTTAACAGCTTGTCCGTTCTATTAGCCGACTTTGTCAGTCAGGTCTTATGTACCAAAGATCACAAATCTTGTCCCAAATTTTTTTCCTAATATATGCTGAACCCTGCATGGTCATTGGTCTGTCATTATTCCTTAAATAACAATAGGCAGTGAATTTTTTTAAATTCGTTTGGGCTGTTTGTAAGTAATGATGGCGAGAAAACACCAATCATAAAAGGAGAAAAAACAAAAAAAAAAAAACAGTAATAACATGAAACGGAAAACTTTCTGAAAATTCGACCAAACGGTTCATTTCCTACGCCCTCGTCATTCAAATTTCAAATCTTGAAAACGAAAATTATAAGAAAGCACAGGAGAAAAAGAGAGAGAGAGGAGAGACCACAATTATGGAAACGATTAATTTTTCAAATCCCCATTTTCTCCCGCCCATTCCATGACTGCAATCCCCACACACCCAAAGAGGACTGAAGAGCGAGACAAGGGGGGTTTTGTGGGGTTTTCCCGTTTCCGCTCCCCTTTTTTCCCTCTTTTTTTGGACATCCGAGTTCACCGTTTCTCTGGGGCATTTTCTTCCAATCCTACCTTTCTCCTGCTCCTTGGCTCCTAGTTCATACTGGTCCACCTCTGCCCAATTCGAGTTTCAAAGCAGAACCAGGGTTTTTTATTCTTTTGGTGGGGTTTTTAACCTCTTTGTCTCCCGTTTCTTCCTTGTTGGTTTCCGTGTCTTCGTTAGTAATCTTTTTTTTTTAGCTTTATTTTTTTCCTTCCTTCTAGTTTCGTGATTCATTTCTTGATCCAGCATTCCTGGTTGAGAAGAATCCTTGGCACCATTGATTTTGTTATTCTCTTTCTCTCCTCTTTCTTTGTGCAAATCTAACAGTTGAAGAAACAAAAACATGGGTTGCTTCTTCGGTTGCTTCCGGGTCAAGGACAAGCCGAGCGTGCAGCTATTTTCTGGTGCTGTTCCACCGAAGAACAGGGTAAGAAATTTGGGGTACTTTCGATTATTTCTTGCAACAATCTTTGATATTTAAAGAACTGATTTGTTGGTTGGATTTGTATTGGGATCTTGAAGAAAATGCATAATGTGCTCCGATACTTGCTGCATCGTATTGTTGTTTGTGCACTTTTCTTATTCTCGTGTTTCTGTTAGTCTTGTTTCCTGGCGTTCTGTTTTCAAATTAACCTTTTCAAAATGACTTTCTCAAGTCGCTGACGCGGGTTTGGACTACTTTTTCTTTCGCTTTCTTGGGCCATCCTGTTAACGGTGAATGTGCTGTTTTAGGATCATTTGGTATCTCGAAACCAGCTTGCCAAACTTTTGTATGCTTCTGAACAGCTTGATGCTGATGGATCACCTGTTCCCAGCAAAGGTAGACTACTGATCTTAGCAACTTGAGGATTCTGAATTATTTTATGTTCGCTCTATGGCATCTGAACTTTGGTAAATCTTGTTAGGCCAAAAGCCTACCCTTGGCAATCTTGTCCATATTAACTCACCATCAAGTGGTGTAAGTGGAGATGAAAATGATGATGAGAGGGAGCTGAAAAAGGAGGTTGGTACCTTTCTTTGATGTCTTCAGACAATTTACATTCTTACTGTGCCGATTGAAACTTGTTTAAAAAATAACTTTCGTTTTTCAATTTTTACCTCTCTGGGATTGTTCTGTATTCAGTACTATGTTGCTGGTATAACGAGTCAACTTGGTAACTGCTATAACTAGGTTATTCCCGTGAATAAGCTAGGCAATTGTTTTCTCTGTCTAAAATACATTCCAACTTGGAGCTAGAGCTAATTTGAAGTCTGCTATTTTAGGCCACAAGAGTGTTTGTGGTAAGTTTCCTCTTGTTATTGTCATCATTTTCGAGATATTATCTTATATTTGATTATTTGCCTGAAGTAAGATGTTGGTTCATTTTCTACAGTCTCTCTCTCCCTCTCTGGCTGGACTTTACATTAATGCTTGCAGCATACGGGATCCTACAATAGTTATTCCTTTAACTAGGATAAGCATCAAAGAAATTGTTAAACTCTACAGTGACTGATATGTTCTGCTTATACTACGTTGTCTTGTCAAAAGATAATATTTGACCTTTCCCATGTCTGGATAGGTTATATTCATTGTCTATCAACTATCACTTGTCTCCGGTGAAGCACAGGCACTCTCTGCCATCAAACATAAATGTTTAATTTCTATGTGGAACTCTTTCCCCCCTTTCTCTTGCTGAATTTCTCATCAAATTTATCATATATACACTACTGCAAAATTATACAGCTAGCATCCTCGATTTTTGTGTATTGTTCTTTGCGGAAATGCTTACTATTTGAGTAGATTGAGTAGACTGAAATCACACATCAATGTCTTTACTGAACTTTGTCACTTTTTGCAACTTTAGGCACCAAAGCTACTATTTCTTTGCCCCCGACATCTGCCTTTCTGGACATGGATCCAGGACTTTATTGCAAACTCAAAACTTTGACTTTTAAGTTTTAACATTTTTCTTGTTCCAAGGATGTGATTTCAAGGTGTCACGAAACTAATTCTTGTGGTTTGTATTTGCTGACATTGTATTGCTCTTCTACTTTTTGTTGAATCCTTAAATGAGAAGGTTAAAAATGACGTTATGAAATAGTCTATCCTAGTAAGTGCCTAGATACTGAGGTTCATGTGGATCCATAGCGTAATTTTGAAATTTGATATAAAAGGTCAAATAGTAGAAGTAGGTCCAAAATTACTCTTACAAAGATGACTATGTGGATTGAGTAAATATGGGGAACTATCCGGACTATAATGAGCTATGTAATCAACTTGATTGATTGTTCATAAGGTGTCACATCTTTTTTTTTTTTTAAAGGTGAATGACAACTTATACTTTGATTTTGAAAAAGTATCTTTACGTGTGGCACATTATGAACCATCAACTAAATTGATTGGATGGCTTATAAATTTGTGACCGCCCATAGTTTCACATTTATTTGGTCCATGTATTCTATAAACCCACATAATTGTTTGATTGTTATACTTGTTAAGATTTAATTTAAAAGCCTAGCAAAAAATGTAGTTTAATAACTTAATTTGAAAAGCATTCTCATAAATATGCTTGCCTCTTGGGTTTTTATAGGCAAAATTTTTTCTCATGTCTTTTTTTGGCAGACATTGTTCTTCTTGAGAAACTTTTGGAAATTCCCAGAATAACTGAAAAAGATTCTAAAGTTTTGCTAAAAAGAAACTAAATGAGTAAATGAAAAGAGGATGTAAAAAAATAGAGGCAATTAAATGAGTAAATTTTTTTTAACTCAACAAGTACCATGCAGATCGTAAAACAAGTTTAGCAACTAACAAATTAGTCAATAACTCAGCTAACATGGAATGGTAACAGCTAACAACTAAATAACCATAAACACTGTAAGTTTGCCATACAATTCGCAGTCATAATGTCTGACTAAGTTATCAATAACACATAAAAACAAAAGATTACATAATGCCTAACTGAGTTACATAATCCAAAGTTCCATCTTCCAAGGCTTCGACAGCATAGAATCATAGATTACAATGGTTCTTCCTTTTCTGCAAGACTGCAATAACAGTCACCAGTTGCCTTTGGAATGTCACAAATGTGGGCGTTCTTTTCAGAAAGCAAAAAAATGGGAAAATAAAGGAACAAAGAAGAACGAAAAAATTGCATAATCTTAAAACACACCAAAATGAAAAGAATATATTTTTTTTGGCTTTTCTCAGAAAAATGACCTCTTAATATACTCTTATTTTTTGAGTTGATTTGACATATTACTATACATTTTGAATTTTGACAATCGTTTTTTTTTAATTAATGGAGAACTCAGATTTTTGTATTATCTTATATTATTATTATTATTTTGAATTCCAAGACTTTCTCAAGAAAAACAAGCATCTGAATTAGTACCAGAAAAAACGTCAGATATGCAAGTCTGGGAATGATAATTGTGACAATGCTTTTATGTGGTCTTCGAGTTGAGTTTTTAAAAGGATGTTTGTGAACTAAGAAATAGAGTCAAGATGGTATTTGATTCAGTCTTTTACCTTGGTTATATCCACATTGAATCTGGCCTAGATCTTTTGCTTCATGAATTTTACAAGATCACAACCCTTATATTGACATTTAGATTCATATTATGAATGCACATGTGCTTGTATCCTTGCATCCTAGTCGTAACATAGTTGCATCAGGCCAAGTGCATATTTGCTGCATCAATTGCACTTGTCTATGGCTATAAGATGGGAAGACAGGAGTTAGGAAAATTACCATACAAAAAGTAGAAGCTTTCTAGAAGACAGTAGCAGCTGTTTTTGATTCAAAAGATGAATATTTCTGGAAAGTCCTATTATCATTTATGTCAAATCTCTGGTCTCTCACTGTTGGCACCTTTTTCCTACTGCATCTATTGAACATATAAAAACGTGTATGGTAATGCTATCTGACATGGTCTACCCTCTACTGTCTAGCTGAACTGTTTCAAGTCTATCTCATATCCATTTTAATGCTGGTTGCTATGACTTCTATTGCGGGCGAGATTAAGTGCCCAGAAGTAATAACCTTGTGATGAAGCTGTTTCTTTCTGCTACTTTCTTTGCTAGTTCTAGTCCTGACAGGAAATGCTACTAATGATGTTGACAATGTAACTAGAACATTTTTGTGTATATGCAGAGTTGTCAGTCATTCATGACCACTATGAATTTAATCTCAATAGATTGTCCTTATGTCTATGATTTCGTGCATCTGTGCTGAAATCATAGTTATCCTCTTTTATGTTTGTGCAAAAGCGTGAAAGTTTTTCCTTAGATCATGTTTCATGATTCTGGGATTTTGAATTCTACATATATTTGAAATGAGCTTAAGGCTTTAATGATTAAGCAATCTTTTGTCCCAAATGCAGTTTAAGCACATGTCCGTTTTGACTGCCCAAAACTATTGACTCAAATTTGAGTTTTATTGATGCTGACCCCAGGACTTTATCCCCTTGGCTATGCAACCATTGTAGCTAATGTATCCTTTGCATTTTCTTCTCTTAATTGAGAAATTAAGCATCAATTGTTTTATGATTTTTATCCAACTCTTAATAGGTCAAATTGCTGAAGTCATGGGGAACATTGCTAAGTACGCCGGCAGAACTTCATAAAGCAACCAAGCCAGTCAAGAGGTCAACTATTGCTGACCCAGATGCATCCCCTGAAACCTATTCCTCTCCTGCCCCTTCTAGTGGGAAAGTTGAACGAGGCAAAAAGGAGGGTCTTGTGTCAACTTCACCAGAAAATCTACATGAAGGATCCAGAAAACCACAAGCTCATGAAAATCTATCTTTTGGGACTCATGCTTCACAAAGGTAGCCTTCTTGTTTTCTTGTGTAAGAATGTTATATCCCTCAGATATGTGAGACTGTCAAGCTGCACCATGACTAAATGGATCCCTGCGGCATTAAGTTGACTGAGTATGATGAATATTGGGATAGCTTTCCTGGGATTTACTGTCTGTATGATCAGAGGATGCCTTTGGTCAATGTGAAAAATGAAAATATGCATCTCTTAGGTGTGAAACTGAGATCATCTTATGAACACTGGATCTTTGTGTGAAGCTGCTGTTAGATCAGTTCCTCAATAGATCTTTGCTTCTCAAATGTACTCTTATTTTTTTGACCTTTCATATCACTAATAAGAATTCTATGAAGCTCAACCATTAGAACTAGAAGCTGTTGCTACTTTCTATAATCGATCCTTTGAGTTCTATGCCTTTATATTTGATAGTCTGTACAAGTCAAGCATGGAAATCAGGTTTCAGTTTCAGTTGCTACTCTAATTACCAACCTTAAAGTTCCCTGCCCTTGTTGTTCTCAAGCAGCTCAACTTATGTATCTTTACTATTTGGTTACCTCTTCCCCAAATTTGGTGCTAGAGCGTAAAAAGGCTTGAACTGCTTGGCACCTGGTATTTGTCAGCAGCCTCTGCAAAGGAACAAGTAGCGAATGCTAATCATACTGTTAATAGACTTGGGTCTGTTTCCAATAATTGGTTGCCATAAATTTTTAAGGAAGCCGTCCTTAATCATCGACTTTTCCTATGTCACTAGGATTTGCATCTGTTACAGTGTTATTTTGTTCAATGTTCTAACTTCTAATCATTTGTTTGGTTCTCTGAAATTATAGGTCAGAGAGACTGAACAAAGCTGGAGTAGTTGATTGTCATGGTGAAGATCAAAGACTACAACAACCAAAGGATGTTTTTGTTTCTTCTGAAGTTCTGATCAAAGATTCAAAGAACAATGCAGACACTTTACTTTCAAATAGTTTCAGGCATCCAGTGGAAGCTGACCATGGAAAAAAGTTTGTCCATTTTGAATGCACTGCAAAACAATCTGCTGATCAATTGGAAAAAAGGTTTGGCGCTGCTGTTATTGAAGACAAGGAAAGCCTACGGGGAGCAAAAATGTCACCTTATCCAACTCCATTAAAACTAACACATGAAATGCAAACTCCAGGGACTGTCTATACACATCCACAAAATTGTGTAAATGGCAAGAATCCTCGGATCAGATCACAATATGTTCATCCAGTTGCTAGGCCTGTTGAGAATTCAACTCAATGGAAAGCACTTAAGGTTGGTGTAGGAAGTCTTATGAGTTACCCTGAAGAGTTTTCACCAAAGGATGGTGTAGCTAGTCCTGAAAGAATGCCTGGCAGATACTGGATCCCTGTTTTGGAATCTTGTGGATCATCTGATGATGCTGTTAGTGGTAAGGTTTCAGATGAAACTGTTTCTGTTGATTCAAGTTTAACAGATTGGTTGAAGCCAGCATATTCCAAAGACCCAATAAGTAGAAATGCTACAACGAATTCTAATGGCAGCAAGACTTCTGATGTAGACCGGCCTATTATTGGTTTGGTTGCTGCACATTGGAATGATGAGCAGATGAGTGTTTCACCAAAATGCTGGGATGGCAATGGAATACCGAATTCAACTAGCAAGTACAAGGAGGTACCCTCTCTTTCTCTCTCTCTTTCTCGGCATTCTTTTGATGTTGATCTTGGTATTCTTCTGGTAATAATCTACTATGAGCATTTTGAGAACCTATTCTTTTCCAGGATCAGAAAGTAAGCTGGCATGCGACTCCTTTTGAGGAAAGGCTAGAGAAGGCACTATCTGAAGAGAAGTTCTATCCTCAGAGGTATTTAATTGTTACTCCTCCGCGGACTGTTTTACTGCTTGACAAATCTGTTCGAATAACATAAGGGCTGAAACTACAAACTAGCTATGCATGTTGTTCACTTTCAGCTTACAATATTCATTGATGGATCTTGTCCATTTTGAACCAAGTGAATGAAACAAAAACAATCAGTTGATTTGAAGAAGTGGGAGATAAAGATACTTTATAGAGTATAAGTTAAAATTTTTCATAAGTTTTTCGTATAGAATTGAGGCCTGGTCATCTAGTCTTCCTGATTGGAGTGTGTTGCATGATAAACCTCCGTCCTCTATGTATTTTTGCCAAATAGGTTGTTCTTGCCTATGTGAATTACTATTGAGATGTTGCTGACATTCTTGTATTTGATGATCCTGTGTATATTTTTCTGACCTAGCAAATTCTAATTTTTTAATCAAATATTTCTCATGAAGCGGAATCTTTCCAAATTTATGTTGAAGATGTGGGATATTTTCAAAGGAATTTATAACATAAATAAAAAATTTTCTGTGTAGGTAGGTGAATCTTCCAAATTTATGTTGAAAATGTGAGATGTTTCCAAGGGAACTTGATATGCGAACCTCGTTTCTTTTATTTTCTACGTGCATGTTGATCTCTTAAATGAAAATATCTTTGTTTTCCGTAACATGTTTCTAATTGATGCAAATTTCAGTACATTTCACCACATATGCATTGCTTGGGATATGGTTTGGTGCTTCTTTTTGTTATGATGTGCCAATAATAGCTTAAATATCTATGCAGTTTTAAGAAGTCTTGTTTACTCTCTCTGGCCTCAAATGCACATTATCTAGGAAGTAGGAACGTACAATTGAGAGAGAGAGAGAGAGAGAGAGAGAGAGAGAGAGAGAGAGAGTCTTCCTCTCAAAAGAAGTGTGGGGGCATTCAGGAAGAGTAGAAGGTCTATTTCATTTTTTGTTTCCCTGTGGACAAATTTTATTGTCCGACTCAAGTTAATTTGGGTGATTACCTGGGATACCAACCTATAGCTTTAGGGCAATAATGACTTAAATTTTAGTGTGAAAATGAATTAAAAATTATCGTGGGTGCTTGAAAATTACTCGTTTTGATGCCATTTTTTTTACACTATTGCACTTTTACCTCTCTGACTTTCCATGCCTATGCTATGAAGTGGTGCATCACTTACATATTTAATGCTAAAAACTCCAAAACATTAATTAGATCCACTTGCATATGTCAATAGTGGGCTCAAAGCAAACAATGGGCAGGCTTCCTAAACATTTGTATGCACGTTACACCTAACATGCAACTTAATCTTATTTGTTCGATTGTTGATTTGATTGACAGGGGGTATCTTTTTGACGTCGATGAGAATGAATGTGACACTGCGGCATCCAGATGCTAGAAGCATTGGTCTCCCGTTTTAATATTTTGTTTTGCTCCTCTATGATTGGAAGTCACAAGTTTGTGGCATACGAGAGCGGCTATGGTTGTACAAATGAACCTTTGACAATATAAGGGTGTAAATGTATCTGTTACTGCTTAGAGGGCTTTCTGGGATACCATATAAATAAATCTTTTTTGTGCAACTCTTACGTCCTTGTGTCTTTCTGTTGCAATTTTCTGTTCCCTTTACTGTCTAGGACTCCTGACGGTTGCAATATATTTTGTGAACACAGAAACTGTGGACCTGAACCCAATGCCAAGAGATTTTGCTCATTCTAACATTACTTGGGTTAAGTTGATAGGAAGACATATTCATGCTAGGCACAAAAGGGTAGGGTTCTTAACAATGCTAATAACTTAGTGCCTTGGAAGTTTTCACAGTTTACTAGAAAATGACTCGTCCGCACAGAAGGGCTACACAATGTAAGATCAGGTGTAAAAGATCTGTGACTAATTAATAAATTAGCCTAGTTGGAGAAAAAAGAGACATTACATTGGGCAACCGACCTATGCCTTGATTTTAATGAAGATCTTGGAATTCCTATTCAGTGTGAAGAAAAGACCAGTCGACATTTAGCAATTGCAACTTTTTCCACAATTTCAATAGTTGCAAGTCGTCTCACAAAATGCGTCCAATTCTCCTCATGAAACCTCTCAACCAAATTAAGCCTCACCAGACTCTCGCTCGACCGATCCACTTGTAAACCTAGACCAACCGAACCGACCACCATCACCGTCCATCTCAATGCCCCTACTAAACTCGACCCCGCTTTCAGTGGTGGAGCTAGAAATTTTTTTTGAAGGTCCGAACCCACCACCATCACCGTCCATCTCAATGCCCCTACTAGACTCGACCTCGCCTCAGTGGTGGAGCCAGAAAAAAATTCCGAGGGACTCGGTCACAGATTTTGATTTCCAAAGGGGCTCTATGTATATGATTACTCGGTCAATAATCTTAAGCCCACAACCTACTTGATCACCATAACCTCTACCAAAATTCATGAACCCACAAGGTACAAGGAAGGAGCGGAGACAAAGTTATGGACAAGGGTCACTGCCAATTGAATGGAAAAAAAAAAAAAAAAAAATTCTCTGGCTCTTCTTCTCCTAATACGTGGACGACATTCTTATCACCGGCCAATTCCCATGAGGCATACAAAAATATCATTGACCGGTTGAAGAAAATGTTTCAAATAAGGATCTTCGCCGACTTTTTTACTTTCTTGAAATAGAAGTTATTTACAAAGCAATTCAAGAAAAAACACCGCCAGAACTTGTCATTTACAAAAAAGAGATCTGTCAATTATTTCCATTACAAAATAAACTATACAATAAGCATTAACCTTTCTTTCGGACCTTAATTGCTTGTAAATGCCAAAGTTAAAAGGGATGTTGTACAATCTCCATTGCAGAGGGGCTCCCTTTCTTCTAATTTCTCTGCAAATTTAGCAGAGCACTAACGGGTAATTTATTTATTTTTTTCTTAAAATGTGTAATTTAACGTGTAATTTATTTTAGCACCAACTGGAATTGGCAAAGAAAGATTAGTCATGTGGGCCTTCACAAATAACCAAGCTTGGAAAACAACCTCCACTTTAAACTAAGGATTAGGGTTGTCAATGAATCAGATTGGATCGGATATACCTTCAATCATATCATCGCTTTTTCAGGTGTTCACATATTTGGATATCAATTATTCAAATGCAAATAAAGAAAAGTCGTATCCAAATCTGAATCTGAAATGCGATCAAAATCTGATTTTTATATTTATATTCAAATCCGAATCCGAATTTTTAACCAAATTTTGTCAATTTTCAAAGCGTAAGAATACGAGACATAGGATATTTGTCTAAAAATAAATCGGATCTGATATTTATGTATAATCGAATCCGATCAGATGTTATTTCTTAAATCTGAATCCGATCCCATTTCTTAATTGGATATTATTTTTTTTTTCATATCCATTTTTTTCGGATTGATTCAGTCATATATCTAATTCAAATCGGATATATTGACATCCCTAAAAAATTGTAGCCAGACCTGAATCACCGACGACTAGAGGGCCAAAGGTAAGATTAATCTACAAATGAGAAAGAGAAGCAGCTTCTTGAAATATAAATTAGAACTAATTTCACGTGCAAATGGCATGGAACATCAACAAGGAACATATCGTGTAAATATCTTGCATAATATTTCACCACGAATAGGCCATCAGGAGTTGTAAACTAGTACTTAACGGGGATCCATTCTTGGAGTATGAGAGATAGAATTGCATGCATCAACAACGCCAACGTGCCATCATGGAACTGTGTCATGACCACGTAGAATGTTATGCCGCATGTCCAGTTCCTCATTCATGTGAACGATGCATGGTGGCCATGCATTGCATCTCATTTCGTTCACAATTAAATATATTTCATTTTAGATACATATATTTTACTTAATGCAAAGTAGTTAGGCTTTTACATATGCATTCACATGTCAAGTTTGGGTAAGGACAAGTCTGTCATTTTGATTTAATAGTTTTCACTTGTTGTGTTTAATAGAGGTAGTGTGTGCATGTGTGAGTTTTTATTGTCTATTGTAATAACCATGTTTACCTTTTATTCAAGTTAAAGACAGGTTTGGTGGTTCAATTTTCGTGAGGTTGAAGCCCTGAATCAAGTCCTTGAGCTAAAGAGTAGTTAGGATTAGGCTAAATTTTGTTGATTTCTTTGTGCAACCTTGGATTGAATGTCAATGTGATAAACATATTGATTATCGCATCTCCATCGGCCTCTGAAAATGATTTTTTTTTTCTTCCTTCTTTCTTTCTTCTTCTCTTTTTTCTTGACACTATTTGTTCATCTTTTTTCTTGGAATACATGGAAGGTGGGGTGGGATCAGATTCGACTCTGGACATCAGGCCCGGGCCATTTGCAGCGACTCAATACTCAATAGAGAAAGGGTGCAGTTGTAAATGTGCGTTTGCCTTTTTAAGTAACAGAGTCAGCCCCGGCGCGACAATTGGGGGAGGCCAGAGAGACTCCAGGAGTCGGGAGGAGGAGGGGGGGAAGAGAAAACCCTTGAAGCGTCTGCGTGTAGACGAAATCCAACTCCCGAGTTACCAACGGTGAAGGGTTCATAGTTTTCAATCTGAATGGGTGCTCGGGTCCTCCTCTTCACAGTTCACCCTCCTCCTCGTCAAATCTCTGGTCTCTCCCTGGCCTCATGATGGAAGCGCGATTGGTGGATTCTGTCTTCCTCGCTCTGAAGGCCCTTTTCCCCCTAAGTTGCTTCTTTTCTTTGTTTAGGCGTTTTCGTTTTGGTGATTCATTAAGTTGGTCGTCTCTTTCTGTACCCTTTCTTGGATGGTCTTGGATAAGAAACTGAAGCTTTTTGAATCTGTTTCATACGGTTTTCTGTTTGTTAATCTGTGGAATCATTGGGAGCGTCGTTCCGGTACTCCGGATGGGTGGTCTATCTGATCTCGTTTAGTGATTTCTGATTCAGAACTACAAGTTGTCTTTATTATTAACCATGGTGGTGGTCATTTTGATTGCTCCTTTATGGAGTTTGCATCTGCTTTTGTGATTTGTGCCTATCATTTCCTTCATTTCGAAGTTTTGATGTGGGAAAATTAGTCAAGGAGTTTAAAATATGATTTTCTTTGTTTTCTCTCTGTGGACTCAATGAGGGATTTGCCATTCGATGTGGTGCGGCTGCTTCCCAGAGGCCCTTTGTTCTTTCATTTTCTTGATCAGAAGCAGATACCTTCGATGAACATTCTGATTTTATAGACTCCGCAATTTCTTTTGGAGATGATTGAAATTTAATTAAAATTTTCTTGTTGATGATCTCTATTTCACGACTTGAATAGAATTGTACTGGTTTTCTTCGAGATAAGCTGCCTTCCCACTTCTTCTTTCATGTGAAGGTGTTACGGTTCCCAAATTGCCTTAGATTCATTTCTCTTGGACCCCAAGCTTTTGCTTATACCTGACAATAACAATCTTCTTGAGAACCTTTCCTTTTCCCCAGTGTGTGGGGTGGTTTGTGGAAAAAAAAAAAAAAACATGAACATCTTTCTCTTCCTCCTCTGTCGAAAATGTGTTCGACTTACCTGAATTCTCCTTAGAAGCAGTTGCAGAACATTACCGTAAGTGGATTTGGGCTAGAACTGTCGCAAAGGGTGATTTCTAAGTAAACAATGCCTGATTGATGGACAGCCATCTATGCGAATCCCACCGAGCCGACAGGTCAATCTTTTTAAGCACCACAAGTAATTTCCTTTTGGCATTTCAAACTGCAGATGGCAAATGATGATTTGCTGTCCAAGCTAAGCATAGAATCTTCCAAGTCTAAGATTTCGAAGTGTCCTTGAGAAGCATGCTAATTTATAATACTTGTTTAAAGATTCTATCTGCCACTTAAAAAACTTTCTTCAACCTGTGATACAGTTGACAGCTTTTACCTAGTATTGATGGCGGATATCTTGTACATCCTTGAGAACCTTCGCCGTTGTCTTCCACGCTTAAAGGGCGTTTAGTTGTCTTGAATTTTAAATTAAAATGTCTGATCTAAAAGGGGCTTGTCTCAAAATCGATGGTTGTTACAAATTGTGGATTTGAACATAATGGATTTTAAGGTCACCATCATGTCTTAAAATTTATGCATCTCAAGTCAGGGATAGGGGACTGCAAAATGTACCTTGCATCTGTCAAACATGACATTTTAAATATTTATTAGAAATCAATGATGTAAAATCCGCGGATTGAAGATGTTAGATCTCCTTGGATGTTAATCTGAGATTGTAAGGGCATAAACACACCCTCGGGGATGCGATATCTACTTTCAAAGGTGCGATGTTTATGAAGAGGAGGGAGAAGACCAATGAAAATCTGCAAGTTGGAAAGATGGGAGAAACCCCAATGGTAGCAAAAGAACGAGATGAATGGGCCTTCACTCTTAGAATTTTAGACTGTTAGCAAGGCGACCATAGATATGACAGCTTCAACTAGCTGGCCATGAGATCAAAGTAAGTGTTTTACATTGTGCGGAGGCGACATTAGATATGACAGCTTCAATTAGCCGGGCATGAGATCAAAGGGAGTGTTTTACATTGCTGGGGAGGCGACCATAGACGTGGCAACTTGAAACAGCTAGCCAGAAGTTCACAGGGAGAATCCTAGACTACAAGGGAGGCGTAAACGTGCTGGACAAGCTGCCCATTCTAAGGTGAAGTTTGATTGCTTGGACAAGTCGTCTGTGAAGACGATAAATCTACATTGTACAGTAATCGATCAAACATTGTTACAAAAACTCTGGATTGCGTTTCCAAGTTTAACACATACAAAACATGAATTTTTTAAGATTTTCTGTTTGCTTTAAAAGGGTCCAACTGAAAGTTCACATCTTTCTTCTGGATCAACGACCAAGAAAAGTTATTGAGGCAATCAAGTTAACTAAGAGTGGATTCTCAATGAAAAAGATGTGATCTTGACCCTTTTCTCTTGATCACGTTCATAAGGGAAACGTGGACATTGTTCTCCTTCGGCAATGGCGGAGCCCCTTGTTTACGTAGCCATCTCTCCAACTCAAAGGTGTATATTTGTCATTTTGGCTTGTCCAAGAAATGATGTTCATTACAATTGAACAGTAGTTATACCTGGGGATAGACTTTGGCAGCAGTCAGCAACAAAGTAACAAAATTCAGTGATATTCTAAAAGTATCGCAACCTTATAGTTTATAGCATGATATTTAAATGACAGAATATACTCCGAAAGTTCATTACATTCTTTAAAGTTTAAACATGATCAGCTATTCTGAAAAGATCATGATTTCGTTTGGCGGTTGACATTTTGAAAATTACAAAGATAACAAGGTTGATATTTTGAGAATACCAATCACTAACAGGTTGACATTTTCAAAACATCAAGGGTGTACATTCACCCCAATCTTGTTGTTTTTCTCTTTTTATCTTCAATAAATATAACCAGATTATGCTTTTCAGCAAGCTCTGGAAGAGAAAATACCAATCACTAACAGGTTGACATTTTCAAAACATCAAGGGTGTACATTCACCCCAATCTTGTTGTTTTTCTCTTTTTATCTTCAATAAATATAACCATATTATGCTTTTCAGCAAGCTCTGGAAGGGAAAGTTTGGACAACAACCATGACTTTAAACAATAACGATTCTTTTCAAAAAAGAAAGATCTTGGAAAAGAAACAACTAAGATAGTTTTTCAGAAGAAAGAAGGGTGCATGAAGACATTTGTGAGCTGTTCAAGGGCGTGAAAGGAATTTACGCTACGTTTTCCCCTCAACAACCAAGGACTGTCCATGCATACTGACTCCCACGGGATGCACGCCTGAGCTTAAGCCAGCATTGGCCGCTCACGTTACCGTCCAGTCATCCCATACTGCGCTATAAAAATGTACACAGCCCAACCTGCCTTCCCCTGCATTTCCGCATCCTAGCTCTAGCAGTAACTACCTCAGTTTCTTGCCACAGTATCAGCACTTATGGTAGCCATGGCCGTGAAAGTGTATGGCGCTGCCTATGCTTCATGTGCCCGCCGGGTCCTTGCTTGCTTAATTGAGAAGGGCGTCGACTTCGAAATCATCCCGGTTGATCTGCTAAGCGGCGAGCAGAAGAAACCAGAGTTTCTCAAATTGCAGGTAACCACTTCGCCCTTTGCTGGCCTTGCGTGTGTGTGTGTGTGTGTGTGTCAATGCATCTTCATAATAGTGAAGAAGGGACGATCTACCATGCAGTAGTAGGTCACTTGGTGGGTGAACCCCTTACCATGAAACACCACCAAGGATAAGATGTGTACCCACTGGGTAATGAAAGTACGAGCCCAGCCTACTTTGCTGTCTGAGTTGACCCTTCTTCCATCTGCGTTTCCACGGTCGTTTTGGAGGATAGAAAGGGTTCTCTGTTAGACCACAATTTGTTAAAGTCAGGATCATCATCAATGGCCACATGTTCAATACAAGCAGTGAAATGAGATAGACGGGGGACAGCCGTCCCTGATTTAAAAGCCATTGATCCATCCATGCTTGTGTAGTTGAGAAATTCTTCTTTGAACATTTGTAATTACAAGACGGGTCTTTTCTTTTTTTAGTTCAACCGCAAGAGAACTGTTGTTAATTTAACAACCGTAGTAATATATTTGAGAAAACAAGTCTTTCATTTGAAAAAAAAAAAAAATTACTTGTATGATATTACTTATTTAGATGCCTTTTTTGAGAGGTAGTTTTGTCATTTCTTCGAAACAAAGCAATTTAGCCAAAGTTTAGCTTTGCTCTCGAGCACTAATTTGGAACACTTCGAGAGAATACATGGATGAACTTCCAAACATGGATGAACTTCCAAAAGCCGATAAGGCGTTCTTTGCTTTGTCAAACGCCTATAAATGAGAGATGAATTCGGAGGCGTTTCATGGTTTTACTAGCGTTGTGCTTGACGTATGTTCTTATTGCCAATCATGCAGCCGTTTGGGATGGTACCTGTTATCCAAGACGGTGGCTTCACATTGTATGGTAAGATCATTATACAGCTCGTCTTCTCATTTCCTCTTTCTTTTTCGTCCCTGCTGTTGGACAAGCAGGGAGACAACCACTTGTTATAATTGAACCAGAGAGGCTCTCCGTTACAAAAAATGCAACTTAAACATTGAGATGTCTCAGTTCGGCCCATTCTTGGTTTTCACAACATAAACCCGACCCAAAGAGTAACTCTCCGCTGGTTGGGCCTCAACCAGGTCTTGGTCCAGTCGAATTTGAGTAGGAATCCCCGACCCTGCCAGTTGTGGCTGGCTGACAATCACCACACAGTGGCTTGGAGAAGGTGATTCTTTCGAAACTGAGCTGGAAATCCTCCCCGGTCCCATTCTCCGACCATCCTCCTATATACTGCTTGCCTCTGTAACTTCCCTAGCTTGTGAGCAGGTTTCTCCCACACTGCACGTTCAGGACAAGAAGGTGTAACGTGAACGAAATTTAAGCAGTTATACTCGAAAAACCTGATTTTACTGTAGACAACAAGATAATCTACGGAGTCAACAAAATCCCCATCAGAAAAAATAGGGGCAGATCCAAGAGGAGAACGTGCACGGGAAACATCATCAAATACGTTAATGTGAAAAACAAGCTGTTCAATCAGACATCAATCGGGAGGGGTACAACCTGGTATCCCTAACATTTTATGCATTTGCTATGGCTAGAAATAAGCAATAAAACAGAAGGATTTGCTACTTTGCAACACCAAATACCTATTTGATATTCTGTGTTCTATTGTCTATGTTGTCCAAATAGTTCTGCAAAACTCTCGGGGAAGTTCTGTCCAGTTTCAACCTGCTACTCCTAACATTTTATGCATTTGCTATGGCTAGAAATAAGCAATAAAACAGAAGGATTTGCTACTTTGCAACACCAAATACCTATTTGATATTCTGTGTTCTATTGTCTATGTTGTCCAAATAGTTCTGCAAAACTCTCAGGGGAAGTTCTGATCAGTTTCAACCTGCTACCCCTAACATTTTATGCATTTGCTATGGCTAGAAAAAAGCAATAAAACAGAAGGATTTGCTACTTTGCAACACCAAATACCTATTTTTTGATATTCTCTGTTCTACTGTCTATGTTGTCCAAATAGTTCTGCAAAACTCTCAGGGGAAGTTCTGATCAGTTTCAACCTGCTACCCCTAACATTTTATGCATTTGCTATGGCTAGAAATAAGCAATAAAACAGAAGGATTTGCTACTTTGCAACACCAAATACCTATTTGATATTCTGTGTTCTATTGTCTATGTTGTCCAAATAGTTCTGCAAAACTCTCGGGGAAGTTCTGTCCAGTTTCAACCTGCTACTCCTAACATTTTATGCATTTGCTATGGCTAGAAATAAGCAATAAAACAGAAGGATTTGCTACTTTGCAACACCAAATACCTATTTTTTGATATTCTGTGTTCTATTGTCTATGTTGTCCAAATAGTTCTGCAAAACTTTCAGGGGAAGTTCTAATCATTTTCTTGTTTTCCTGATTGGAACAGAGTCCAGGGCTATTATAAGGTACTATGCTCAGAAATATGCCGACCAAGGAACTGATTTGCTAGGGAAGACTCTGGAGGAGAGAGCCACTGTAGAACAATGGCTAGAAGTTGAGGGGCAGAACTTCAATCCGCACATTTACACTTTGGTTCTGCAACTCCTGTATTTCCCAAAGATGGGTGTCCCTCAAGATGAAAAGCTAATTAGAGAGAGTGAGGAGAAGCTGGGAAAAGTATTAGATGTGTATGAGGAGAGGCTCTCCAAGAGCAAGTATCTAGGAGGAGACTTCTTCAGCCTAGCTGACCTTACACATCTTCCATTCACACAATATTTGGTCAATGACATTGGGAAGGAATATCTTATCAAACACAGGGAACACGTCAAAAGATGGTGGGAAGACATCTCAAACAGGCCGTCCTGGAAGAAGGTCCTTCAGCTCTAGAGGTTGAAGGTTTAGGCTGAAGGTCAGAGGACAGGAATGTGGAATTTAGTCTCTGTCATGGACTCCGTAATATGTCCCAAGTTGTTATCTACCTAGAAATGTTTTGGTTATGCATGAAGAGCATTTTGCTACGTTGTTACTTCCAAAACGTTTTTCAGTAATAAAGATTAGATGGACAAAGATATTTACATTTTGCTACCTTGTTACTTCCAAAACGTTTTTCAGTAATAAAGATTGGATGGAATATATATATATATATATATATATATCTTGAGAGAAAGAGAGAGCTAGAAGCACAACTGAATCCAGCCGCTGACTAAATCAAGGATGGCAAGATATTGCTTAATAGCAATTTTTATTGATAAGATGGTTTACAATTCTTGGATGCTACAGAAAAAGAAAAAGTTACAAGGCAGGAAGAGAAGTATGCTTTACCTTCATGAAACAATCAGCTACAAAAAAGCATAATAGCTAAGGCCTTCCAGGAATATCTTTGTGAAGAGAATTAACAGATTGTGAGTATATATGCAGAGGCATGCAAATGCAGAAGGCAATGACAATGATGGATAGAGAGAGAGAGAGAGAGAGAGAGAGTCAAATACTTCAATTAGAATTCTAGTACCAGTTGTACACACACATATGCAGAATGTACATGACACTGTATATATATATATATATATATATATATATATATATATGACAAAGTGATCACCTATACAACCTGGGCATGTGGACACATACAAGCATGCATAGATTATGTAAATTTGCACTCATGTTATGCTATACTTGGAGCTGGTAATGCTTGTCACACTTGTATCTATCTCTGGATCTATCAAACAGCTCAAATGAAACACGTTTGTGCCATAAAGACAAAAGTTGTGAACTTTGTCAATATCTCGAGTAGTTAGCTGAGTAGCCTGACTAGTTGTTTGAGTCAATTATCAACTGACGTGTTCCAAACCAGCGATTAGTTAGTCAGATTAGTCACTTGTCAGCCTAGTTATTGATCAGCCAACCAATTTCTTAACTATAAATAAGTGCATTTTTCATAAATATAGGACAACTCAATCATGCTGGATGCCAGATGTTGCCGCCAGATGGCTAACATTTAAAAATTAGTTACCAAAAAACAGTCATTACATTGGCATTAGCAACCTTTATGGTCGCTTTATTGAGGATTATGGTCCTTTTTAGAGGTACATGCTTACATTTTAGCCATCTTGCATCCGGTAGTATTGACTTTTCTCATATATATATATATCTGCTTTTTTAAGGGTTTTGAATGACCTGTTTCCAACTTTGGTTTTAACAACTTATATGTAAACACCATAAATTTCCCTTGTTTAAGCATTAAAAAGAAGCAGTTTTTTGTAGCGTCCATAACAGGTCTGGAAGAGCAAAAATTCTGAACAACCTGCCATGCTTTAGCTTTTTTTTTTTTTTTTTTGGGGGGGGTGGGGGGGGGGGGGGAAGGATTTCGAATCAGGGCATATGTACTTCTGACTTCAATTGATGTCTGTCAGGATCTCATAAGACCACCACCTACAATTTTTCTTCATCAATAAACAAATCGATACCTGTCAAAGATTTTTGACAACTCTGCAAATTCACCCATAATGAACTACAACATTTTATCCAACATAGAAGTTTATCCTATTACTTACAATTATCAAAAGCTCGAACTCCATTTCTTGTTCTGTAATTTAAAAACTGTAAGGTCTGAACCACCAAAGCCTTCCATTACAGTTGCTGTTGTAGGGAACTCAGCTCTAGAAGTAACTCTGTGGACAAAAAGGAAAATGCAAGTCAAAACATGTGAAAGCAACTTATAAGAAAGTTTAATTCCATTTTCAAAAAAAAAAAAACAAAGTACAGAAATATTTGGTCAATTACATGCAGAAACGTTCCATAATAAATATCCAAGTAAGAGATATGGAAGGCATACAGGCAACAAGAAGGAGATTCATTCACTTTGTTGAACTAAACAAGGATCGAAAAAAACCATGACATCTTTCTTACAAGAGCAAGAAAATAGAAAGAATTCCTGAGTCCTGACATTAACAGGCGCAGACAACAATCTGGAATATTCTCACAAAGTCGTACACTTTAGCAAATAGGACTATCAAGTCTGCCACCGATGCACTTTCAGTTCTAGCACAGATAAAATGCTACATACAAATTGGACAAGATGAGAGAGTGTTGATCACATGGAGAAGCTCTTTTCAATTTTGTTGCAAAAAAAAGAAAAAAAAAGAAAAAAAGAGAAGAATCATCAGTAAGATAGCACACCTGCTTCGAAGCAGCACACAGGGCATGCCTATGCGCTCAGCTGCAAGTGCTCCAGATAGGCTTCCTGCCACCAGAACACACTGGTCTACAGGCAGGCCTGCACTTTCTGCTCCAGCACGTAGTGTTGCTACGATATTTTCTAAACTGAAAATTTGCAGTGATAAACAACAGGCCATATAAACATGAGCAAGCTGCCATTAGACAGTAATTTCAAACAGTGATGACAATATTCAAGTTCTAGTAAGTATAGGAACGCCATTCAATACCAATAAACTACAGAGAGACACGAACAAAATAAAATAATGAAACAAGATGAGCCAACACAGGCATATGCATAGAAAAGTAAATGGACTAGAATAGAAAAGGCACCCAGGCTATGTCATAGAGAGGGAGAAAGAGAGACAGAGGCTCATGAAAGTAATTCTGGAATCATATGTTTTTGTTTTTCTCCTCAGCCATTTTGTTTAGGCACAATTTAGGGTCCAATCAAAGAAAAAATGCTTGTCTATGGTTTTTGTCGAATCCATGCTTGTATATATGCTTATCATTTTCATTTGTCAAAGCAACACACTCAAATTAATCTTCAAAGATTGAGGTCCTGTGCAAACGAAACCGTTAATTATACCCCTCAGAAATACACACAAGGATAAAAATTATATTGATAAAAAATATATAATATAACATGTATTATTCACTAAAATATAACATGCTAAACATATCATAAACTAGAAGGTGCAAAACCCAAACGTAGCCAAAAGGAGTATGACCAAGACATTCTCCTCCCGCACCCCTGCGTGGTGGAAAAAGAAAAAGCACACTGGCACACATGTATGCATGCATGAATGAACTATGTGCATATATATCTGCATCTGAGTCCTACTCTGAAACCAGGGCTGCACTCACACATGCATCCATGTGATATAAATTTATTGCACAAAACTTATTTTTCTACACAGCATTAAAGAGGTCGCTTATGAATTTTTCCCGGAAATATGATTTTGACTTGCTAACATGCTCCACAGTTTCTCACACAGTTACCAGACTGGGTACACAACCTTCCTCCTCCCATCAAGATCGGACAGCAAGACTAAATATTTCACCATTTCATGCAGTCTGGGCAGGTAACTTGCATTAAATTTGGTCAACGGATTCAAAACACCTCTAGGTATAAGCTTTATGTCTAAAATATTTCTAGTTACAGTTTGGTCAATGGAATGACAAGAACATTTTTGAGATACTGTGGCAGAAGATTTTGAAGATTGAACATACTTTTTATCTTTATAAGAACCAAGGTTATCTTAAATCATGCTTCATCCTTTACTAAACACCTTCACATAAGATAAATAGACAGCACAAACAATAAACAGAATACCGATTATTGACTGAAAAATAAATAATTAAAAAATTGACTAGATTTTTTTCTTGTAATGATCATTGCAAGATATACCTATGAACTTTCAAAAAGTTTTGGCATTTCATGAAGATCACAATCTGCAATTTCCAGGAAGTGATTGCACAGCAAAGTGATGTATGATCAGAAACCATTTAAAAAAAGTATGCACAAAGTAAGACCAGAGAGAAAAGGACTGAAATATCGAAGAAAAAGATTAAAAAAAAAATTAATTCATCTAAAAGATATCCCTGACACTGAACAACCATAGGAAGCAGAAAAAATAATCTTTTTACATTCAGAAATTATTAGTCTACCAGGAACTACAGCCTGCTTTTTAGTTGGATAATATATAAGCACATCCTGATCGTTAAAATGCATCCAAAAATCAATATATATGACTGTATACAAAAAATACAAAAAAGGAGCACAGACATTTCAGCTGAGGTTGTATCAATCTCTACACTCAATTTCAACACGGATGCAACCTCCTCTGCAATTTTTTGTTTCTGAGCAGAAGCTGTTACAAATAGACAAATTCATTAGAAGCAGGACAACCAAGTTTCGAGAAATATGAGAAATTTAAACATTCAAACCTATGTCACACAGACAGCACATAGGCTGTCCTACCAAGTCAAAGCGACTGCAGTGAAGGTAACAATTGTGCCATTGGTGTGGCAAAGAACTATCACTAGGATCCATTATACTAGGTGTAGTTATAGAAGCTTAGATATAATATATATATATATATATATATATATATATATGTGTGTGTGTGTGTGTGTGTGTATACATGTATACAGTATACCTTTGACATGGCAGGGTTGTCTAACATAGTCGAATCCAACACATTAAAAAAATGATATAATCTTTTACCAGCTTTTCTTGCCTCTTTCATTAACTGTTCATCCAAACTAGATGCAACTCCTTTACCAAGAACCACTTGACCATATAAACTGTTTCCAACCTCATCCTTCCCAACAATCTTTATCTTGGATAACTTTTCCAGACCCAACTTCTGAGAGATAGACCTGATAAGAACAAGAAAAACATATTTAGAGTCTAGAACATGTAAAATGCCAGTTAACGACTTGAAAAAAAAAAAGAAAAAAAGAAAACACATTTATACTTTATATGTAAAACGTTAGCTACAGAAACAACTCCACAAATCAATCTCGTAACAACTGTACCAGAAATTAGGCACAAGGTATCATCAGATACACGGAAAGAAAAGTCAAAAGTGGAAACAAAAAATTCAGTAGTATATAGAAAAACAGAATACAAATAAATAACAAAATCAAATTACAGACAATTGGGGATACCAGATACACATACACTGCTGTTGGCCGACAACACAGACAATTGGGTCACAAACTCATATTGCATGTGGAATCATATAGTGAATATATGTAAAACTAAAAGTAACAATAGTGACAACTGAAAACCAACATAAATAAAATCTTGACCAGTAATAAAAATAATTATATCACCAATCGTAGAAAAGCAACAAGCAGTTGAAGGTATTCTTCTAAATCATCTGTGAGCCAGCACAAAACCGATGTTCTCACCTATCCTCAATCTTCTTTCACATTTCAACCATCTCCGGTATTTAGGCCATGACAAAGCTTGGATCTTCTTTTGCTCATCCAACATATTAACAATTAACAAGGCTAACGGGATCATGCCAGCTCTATCAAAATTTTCTCTATGTAGTAATTGCTGCTAAAGCATGCTCTCTCTCTCTCTCTCTATATATATATATATATATATATATATATATATATATATATATATATATATAGAGAGAGAGAGAGAGAGAGAGAGAGCATGCTTTAGCAGCAATTACTACATAGAGAAAATAGAGAGCGAGAGAGAGAGAGAGAGAGCATGCTTTAGCAGCAATTACTACATAGAGAAAATAGAGAGAGAGAGAGAGAGAGAGAGAGAGTTCTTGGGGTACATGCATGTCGCCCCATCCACATTGCAACAGCCAAAACCTAGGCGTAGGAATCCAGGTTCCCTATCCTAGCCAAAATAGAAAATATCCTTATCCTCCATAGAGGCGGGGCATCACGTTATGGCCACAACTGCAAAAATCATCTTGTTTGAAGAGTCACATCAAGGACAAGACTGGAGAAAATTGCCAAATTGTGCTGTAATAATAAAAGTGCTATCTATATGGCAAGTAATCACACATTTCATGTGAGAGTCAAATATATTGAAATGGATTGTCACTTCATGAGAGAGAAATTACTGCAGAAGAATATTGAGCTTCCTTATGTTCCCCAAAATTTCAACTGGTAGACTTCTTTACAAAAAAACGTGGAGACCCTAGATTCTCTTCTATTCTTAGCAAACTTTGGGTAATTTCACCATAAGTTTGAAGGGGATGCTAAAGTATTAAAGTTGTCCCAATATCCTCCTTGTATTTCTTATATTTATTTTTCTGTATTTTTAATTTTCTGTTCTCCATTTTTCATTTATATTTTCATTCTTGCATGCTCAACTGAATAAGCTAGCCACTGGACTCTCCAATGGCTCCCTCATCTTCTCTTTATAATGCAAACTGTTCTTCTTTGCTTGCAGCTCTTTGAGAGCTGGTCAGTGAGTTTCCTAATAAAATTCAGAGTGTTAGAATATGTTGTTGTGGGAACCGGGTCCATATCTGGACCCGGTTCTATGGGGCGCGGGTATCGAGGCGGGCTCGGTACCCTAGGCGGCTTCTCCTCTCTCCCTCTATATATTGTCACTTATGTGTAAGTGTTGAAGTTAAGTGAATATATTTTTCTCTCTCCTAGGGTTGCGGTTTGCCCCTAGGTCAGAGCTTCCCCGTGGTTTTTCACCTCTTTCTGAGGTTTTCCACGTATATTGTGTGTTCTTTCTCTGCTCTCTTCTTGTGGTACGTGGATTGGTTCGGTTACTGATGGGCTCTACAAACTGCCGGTGCAAATTGCTTCAGCATTGATTTCTGCCACGAGTGGTCACTCGTCTGGTGTGAACGATAGATCTACTGTTCTGCGATGGCACGAGCGTCTTGGTCATCTCCCATTCCAGTTAATAAAGAAGTTGTTTCCTCATTTGTTTGCTTCTGTCTCCATTGACTCCTTCGCTTGTGAAGTGTGTCAATTGGCTAAACATGTCAGGGCTTCGTACCCTATTTCATTGAATACAACCACTCATCCGTTTGCCTTAGTTCATTCCGATGTTTGGGGTCCTTCTGGAGTACCCACGTGTGGTGGTTGTCACTATTTTTTGACGCTTATTGATGATTACTCTAGATGTACGTTCGTGTACTTGTTGCGAGAACGTAGTGAGGTTCCAGCAGTTGTGAAAAACTTTGTTGCCTTTGTTGAGACTCAATTCCATATAACTGTTCAAGCTTTCCGTACGGATAATGCAAGGGAATATGTCTCTCAATCCCTTGATAATTTCTTGAAAGGCAAAGGTATTGTTCATGAAACCTCTTGTAGTTATACCCCTCCTCAAAATGGTATAGCTGAACGTAAAAATCGTCATCTTTTGAATGTTACCCGGGCCATTATGTTCCAACGTCATGTCCCGAAGCGGTATTGGGGTGATGCACTTCTCACTAGTGCACACCTCATTAACCGTATGCCTACTAGGGTGTTGGATGGTCAGTCTCCTTATTCTACCCTGTGGCCCACTCAGAATCCGTGGCCTCTTACTCCTCGTGTCTTTGGGTGCAGTTGTTTTGTGCATAATCATAGCCCTAATCTCAAAAAACTTGATCCCCGGTCTATTAAAGGCGTTTTCTTGGGGTACTCTTCCACTCAGAAGGGGTACAAATGTGTGGATCCCATTACTTCCAAAGTGTATGTTTCGAGGGATGTCACATTTCATGAACATGAGTCGTATTTTCCGGTGAATCCTCTTCAGGGGGAGTGTCTTGGGAACAAAGGGGAAGAGTATTCCTCTAATCAGCTGATTCAGTTTATGGAGTTTTTGGATTACAAGGTTAGTCCCAGTGTGATTGACACGGTCACGGTCAGTAATGAGAAGGGCAGTCATATGGAAGGGGTCACGGTGGATGCTCAGCCCACTGTTGCCCGTGATCACTTGTTTGGCCAGGTTTATGTCAAAAAGGAGAAAGCTACAGTGGAAGATGTTGGTGATGAGGATAGAACCAATCCCAATCCTGTGATCTCCCCGGATGACCCAAGTCCATCGAATGAAGAGCTCCCCATTGCTTTGCGCAAAGGCACCAGGTCATGTACTTCTCACCCTATTCAGAGATTTGTTTCTTATGCTAAGCTCAGTACAAATTACAAATGTTTTATCACAACCTTATCCAAAGTTGTTATTCCCAGGTCGGTGGATGATGCTAAGGATGATCCCAAGTGGTTACATGCTATGACGGAGGAGATGAGTGCGTTAGCTAAGAACAAAACATGGGAAGTTGTTGATATCCCTAAAGGGGCACATTTAGTTGGCTCTAAGTGGGTTTACAACGTGAAGTACAAACCTGATGGCACTGTAGATCGTTATAAAGCTCGTCTGGTTGCAAAAGCGTTCAGTCAGAAGTATGGGATCGACTATCTTGAGACCTTTGCCCCTGTTGCAAAGTTGAAGACCGTGAGGGTTATTCTTGCTCTTGCTGTGCACAGGAAGTGGCGCATGGACCAGCTTGATGTTAAAAATGCGTTCTTGAACGGCCATCTGGAGGAAGAAGTCTATATGAGCATGCCTCCCGGGTATGTTCAAGAGGGAAAATGTTGTCACCTCAAGAAAGCTTTGTATGACTTGAAGCAGTCGCCTAGAGCTTGGTTTGAGAGACTAAGGATCGTTATGAAGTCTACTGGGTACAAGCAAGGAAATTGAGATCATACCCTATTCATAAAGCAGAGAGATGGTCTGGTGAGTCTTCTCCTTGTCTACGTTGATGATATGATTGTCACTGGCAGTGATGAGGAAGAAAACAGAAAGATGAAGGAGAGATTAGCTAAAGAATTCGACCTCAAGGATCTGGGGAAACTGAGATACTTTCTGGGGATAGAGATTGCTCGATCAGAGACAGGGCTGATTATGAATCAAAGGAAGTACACTCTTGACTTACTAAAGGAGACATGTAAACTTGGTTGTAGGCCCTATCTTACTCCTATGGAGTCGGGGACTAAGATAAGTATCAAGACAGGCACTATTCTAGATGAGGAAGGAAAAGGGCGATATCAGAGGCTAGTAGGTAAGCTTATCTATCTTACTCTAACTCGCCCTGATATCACGTATGCGGTAAATGTGCTAAGTCAATTTATGCATGCTCCCACGGATTGTCACTGGAAGAGTGCAGAAAGAGTGTTGGGATATCTAAAGAATGACCCAGGAAAATGACTGCTGTATACTCGACAAGACAAACTTACTATTGAGGGCTACTCAGATGCAGATTGGGCAGGTTGTACTGACACAAGGAGGTCCACTACAGGGTATTGTATCTTTCTTGGAGGTAACCTAGTTGTTTGGAGAAGTAAGAGGCAAGAAGTTTGTTCGAGGTCTAGTGCTGAGGCTGAGTACAGAGCTGTTGCAATGGGGGTTACAGAGATGCTGTGGCTGAAGATTCTTTTAACTGATATTGGTGTGGAACTGGGAGATAAAATGAAGATGTACTGTGACAACAAGTCTGTGATTAATCTTGCCAATAATCCAGTTCTACATGACAGGACCAAACATGTGGAGATTGACCGTCATTTTATCCGGGAACGCATTGACTCAAAGGAGCTGATTCTGCCATATATGAAATCTGAAGATCAAGTTGCAGACGTCCTGACTAAAGGGCTTTGTACTTCTTCATTCGAAAAGAATGTTAGCAAGCTTGGCATGTTTGACATGTATGCCAAGCTTGAGGGGGAGTGTTAGAATATGTTGTTGTGGGAACCGGGTCCATATCTGGACCCGGTTCTATGGGGCGCGGGTACCGAGGCGGGCTCGGTACCCTAGGCGGCTTCTCCTCTCTCCCTCTATATATTGTCACTTATGTGTAAGTGTTGAAGTTAAGTGAATATATTTTTCTCTCTCCTAGGGTTGCGGTTTGCCCCTAGGTCAGAGCTTCCCCGTGGTTTTTCACCTCTTTCTGAGGTTTTCCACGTATATTGTGTGTTCTTTCTCTGCTCTCTTCTTGTGGTACGTGTTTCTACACAGAGCAATGTGCATAAGATTCAACTATTTTTAAGTGATACTTTGTTTGCTTACAGGAGGATCTCCATTAAGGCTACTCAACCATTCACTTGACTAAAAATCGAAAATGAGAACATCTCATTTTGAGGCTTAAAATTTTTTAAGTTAAAAATATGGGTGCATAATAACCCAAGCTACTCAAACTCTCTCAAGCTTGACTTGCCTCAGCTGAAGCCACGTCAAAGCTAAAGCAATATCACTTGAACAGTTGAACTCAATTTTGCTAACCTAACTATAACTTGTGGGAGTCGGTGCTAAAATGACCTTTTCAGAAGATTCAAAATATATAAATAGCGTTTTTAGAAAGAAAGCAAACCTGGAAACTTTTTCTCCATTCTTACTGTATGCAGTGAGAAGAATCACTGGAATATCCATTTCAAGTGCCTCCTCAATAAAACTACATATAAAAAAACAAAGAACTCAGGAACAATGCTTATTCCAAGAAGAAACATAAGACCTAAGGTACGGAAATCATGGCACAGAAAGGAAAAACAAAGATGGTTGCCGTTTCATGGAAACGGCAATAATGCAGCAGAGTCTAATTTTTATTGGTTAATACATAGTGATGAGAGAAAATTTCCTTATAAGAAGTGAGCAGGTTTTAGAGATTGAATTATAATAAAATTAAGTACTTGTGGGCACAGTTGGCAAACTCGGGAATCGGACTCGGATAGGTAGAAGACTAGCTTAGTGGGTCAGCGAGTTGACAAGATGACTCAGTCGGATCAATTTGTGATTTTTTCTAGTGTATTTTTACTATAATATTATAGTGTAATCTACTGTCACCCCACCCAACATAGAGCAACATGATCATGAATATGATTTGTCAACAACTCTAACCATAAAGGAGGTCATGAATCTAAGAACAATTAGCTTGTATTTATCTCTTTCTCTCTCTCTCTTTCTTTACACACACACACACACACACCCAATTCCCCATGGGCCTCTGGATGTTTAGAAATTGTTGGTGATAATAGATTTACAAATAATTGGGCTAGCATTCCCTTCATGTTCCTAATAAAACCTAAGGATCAAAATTAATTTTTACACTTTAAAACAATAGAACCAAACTCGGACGATTCCCGTCCAAGTTACCGATCCCATAAACACACACACACACACATGTGTGTGTGAGAATTAGCTGTGTATATATATACACACCTAATTCTCCATGGGCTTCTGGATGTTTAGAATTTGTTGGTGATAATATACTTACAAATAGTTGGGCTAGCATTCCTTTCACATTCCTAATAAAGCCTAAGGATCAAAATTAACTTTACACTTTAAAACAGTTGAACCAAACTCGGATGATTCCGGTCTGAGTCACTGATCTAATGAGTCGGCCGATTCTTGGCTGAGTCGGCCAAGTTTTGGAGCTCTCGTGGCCCAATGAGAGGGCGATCCTGAGCCGACTAGGGTGATTCTCGAGTTGACTCCCCGAGTTGGCTGACAATGCTTGTGATGAATGAATATAATGCCAATTCTAATAATGCAAGGAATTCTGAAGCTGTGAACCGAATATGACCACAATGATTACCTACTTGACATTGAAAATTGTAGAAACACGCAACGGAAAGGAGAAACGGAGAAGAAACACACGATATACGTGGAAAACCTCAAGAAGAGGTGAAAAACCACGGAGAAGCTCTAACCTAGGGGCAACACCGCAACCCTAGGAGAGAGAATCTTATTTTCACTTAATCACCAATTACACAATAAGTGGGATTATAAGAGAGAGACCCGCCTAGGGTACCGAGCCACTCTCGGTACCCACGCCCATGGGACCGGGTCCATATCTAGACCCGGTTCCCTATACAAGATATTCTAACACTCCCCCTCAAGCTTGCATACATGTCAAACATGCCAAGCTTGCTCACATTTTTCTCGAATTGAGATGTACATAAGGCTTTGGTTAAAACATCTGCAATATGATCTTCAGACTTCATATACGGCAGGATCAACTCCTTTGAATCTATGCGTTCCCGTATGAAGTGGCGATCAATCTCCACATGTTTAGTTCTGTCATGCAGGATGGGATTATTTGCAAGGTTAATCGCAGACTTGTTGTCACAGTACATCTTCATCTTCTCTTCCGTTTCAACACCAATATCTGCTAGAAGAATCTTTAACCATAACATTTCTGTAACTCCCATAGCAACAGCCCTGTATTCAGCCTCAGCACTGGATCTAGAGCAAACTTCCTGCCTTTTACTTCTCCATACAACCAGGTTACCCCCAGAAAGATGCAGTATCCTGTGGTAGACCTCATAGTATCAGTGCACTCTGCCCAATCTGCATCAGAGTATCCTTCAATATTAAGCTGGTTTTGCTAAGTATATAGTAATCCTTTTCCTGGATCATTCTTCAGGTACCCCAACACTCTTTCTGCACTCTTCCAGTGACAGTCAGTTGGATCATGCATAAACTGACTCAACACATTCACAGCATAAGTAATATCAGGGCGAGTAAGAGTAAGATAGATGAGCTTACCAACCAACCTCTGATACCGCCCTTTTCCTTCCTCATCCAGGATGTTGCCAGTTTTGATGCTTATCTTTGTACCAGATTCCATTGGAGTTAGAAAAGGCCTACATCCAAGTTTACCTGTCTCCTTTAAAAGATCCAGAGTGTATTTCCTTTGGCTCATAACAAGCCCGGTCTCTGACCGAGCAACCTCTATCCCCAGAAATTACCTCAGTTTACCCAGATCTTTAAGATCAAATTCGGCAGCTAACCTCTCCTTCATCTTCCTTTTCTCTTCTTCATCGTCACATGTGACTATCATATCATCAACATACACAAGAAGAAGACTCACCAGGCCATTTCTCTGCTTAATGAATAGGGTGTGATTACCATTTCCCTATTTGTATCCATTAGTCTTCATCACTATTCTCAGTCTTTCAAACCATGCTCTAGGAGACTGCTTTAATCCATACAAGGCTTTCTTGAGATGACAACATTTTCCGCTTTGAGCATATCCAGGAGGCATGTTCATGTAGACCTCTTCTTCTAGATGGCCATTCAAGAATGCATTCTTGACATCAAGCTGATCCATGCTCCACTTTTTTTGCACGGCAAGTGCTAAAATGACCCTCACAGTTTTCAGTTTGACGACAGGGGCAAAGGTTTCAAGATAATCAATACCATATTTTTGGCTGAACCTCTTTGCAACAAGACGAGCCTTATACCTTTCCACAGTACCATCCGGTTTGTACTTCACATTGAACACCCACTTGGAACCAACTAAATGAGTCCCCTTGGGAATATCAACTACGTCCCAAGTGTCATTCTTCGCCAAGGCATCCATCTCCTCTGTCATGGCCTGTAGCCATTTAGGATCCTCCCTAGCATCTTCCGCACACCTGGGAATCACAGACTTAGACAGGGATGTAATAAAGCATTTATAATCCTTACTAAGTTTCGCATAAGAAACAAATCTCTGAATAGGATGAGAAGTACATGACCTGGTGCCTTTACGCAAGGCTATAGGAAGCTCTTGAAGCTCTTCATTGATTGGACTTGGTTCATCCGGGGAACTTACAGGATTGGGATTGGTTACATCAACATTCTCAACCACATCTGTCTTCTTCCTGGTGTACACCTGGCCAAACAAGTGATCACGGGCTGTGGACTGATTATCAACAAGGTCCCCGTCCATGTGACTGCCTCTATCATCACTGACAGTGTTATCGCTGACTGTGTCTGCCACACTGTGACTAGCCTTGTAATCCAAGAAATCCATAAACTGAATCAACTGATTTGAGGAATACTCTTCACTACTGTTCCCTAGACACTCCCCCTGAAGAGGATTCACAGGAAAGTATGCCTCATGTTCATGAAAAGTAACATCCCGGGAGACATAGACTTTAGAAGTAGTAGGATCAACACATTTGTATCCCTTCTGAGTGGAGGAATACCCCAGGAAGACCGCCTTGATAGACCGAGGGTCAAGTTTCTTGAGGGTGAGACTATGGTCATGAACAAAACAGACACACCCGAACACCCGAGGAGTAAAAGGCCAGGGATTCTGAGTAGGCCAAAGCATAGAATACGGGGAATGACCCTGCAACACACGGGTAGGCATACAGTTAATAAGGTGGGCACTAGTGAGAAGTGCATCACCCCAGTAGCGCTTAGGAACCTGCCGATGGAACATAAGAGCCCGGGTGACATCCAATAAATGACGATTCTTCCGTTCAGCCACGCCATTTTGGGGAGGTGTGTAACTACAGGATGTTTCATGAACAATACCCTTGCTCTTCAAGAAATCATCTAGAGATTGGGAGACATACTCTCTAGCATTATCAGTGCGGAAAGCCTGAACAGAGGTCTGAAACTGAGTCTCAACAAAAGCCACAAAATTTTTGACAATAACGGAAACTTCACTACGTTCTTTCAACAGGTACACGAACGTACAACGGAAGTAGTCATCAATAAGAGTCATAAAGTAATAAAAACCATGACAAGTGGGTAATCCCGAAGAACCCCAAACATCAGAGTGAACCATAGCAAATGGGCGAGTGGTTTTATTGAAAGAAATAGGGTACGAAGCCCTAACATGTTTAGCCAACTGACACACTTCACAGGTGAAGGAGTCCATAGAAACAAAATGGAAAAGCCTAGGAAACAACTTCTTAATCAACGGAAACGGAAGATGACCAAGCCGCTCGTGCCATCGCATAATGGTAGATCTGTCCTTCATGCCAGACAACTGTCCACTAGTGGCTGAAATAAGAGCAGACGCAACCTGCACGGGCAGTCTGTAGAGTCCATTAATAGCCGAACCAATCTCAATCTTCTGCCCCGTCACCAAGTCCTGCAGGAAACAACGATCAGCAGAAAATATTAGATTGCAATTGAGTTCTTTGGTAATACTGCTGACAGATAACAAATTCACAAGAATATTGGGAACATGAAGAGCATTATGAAGACAATATTTATTCAACAATGACAAACTCCCTTTTCCAGCCACAGAGATAGAAGAACCATCAGCCATAGACACACGTTGCTGCCCAGAAGACAATTTGTATTCTTGAAACATCTTAGGGTCCCCTGTCATATGATGCGTAGCTCCACTGTCAACAATCCAATCACCATGTGAGGAATTACCTAGATCACTAGTGGCAACAAGAGCTTGGGCTAACTTAGCCCCCTCAGACGTAGAAGCGTCCTCCTGAGTAGTAGACAGCCGGCTAATATACGCTTGCAATTCTTTGAGTTGATCGGAGGAAAGCTTTGATTTGGCAACATTTGAAGAGCTATTCTGACTAGACTCAGGCACAGAAGGACTCCGCCGACTAGGAGGAGGACGACCCCGGACAAGTCGCCTCTCAGGGTGAAGACCCAACAAAAATCAACAGAATGTCCCAATTTGTTGCAATGGCTACACCGTCGAGCAGGACGCGGTCCAGTCCCTGAAGCCCGACTAACAAAGGCTGAATGAGAACTCCCCTGACTAGAGTCACTATGCATCACCTGGCGTCGTTGTTCCTCAGATTCCACTCGAGCATACACCTCTTCAATCCCAAGAATCTCATCACAGTTGAGAATTTGACTCCGAATGGATTCAAACTCATCATGCAGACCTCCAAGGAAAAGAAAAGTACGATCCATCCATTCCTTGTCTCAGTACAAGGCATGATCAGAACCACAGTGCCAGTCATCATTCACATGATAGTCGAGTTCCTCCCATTTAGTCTTCAGGGCTGCAAAATAAGGTGCCACAGACAAATCACCCTGTTTAAGAGAGTAGATGCTGCGTTTAATCTGATATGTACGCAAAACTCTCTTCTTACGGCCATACATCCTTGCGAGTACTGTCCACATATCATAAGAAGTCGACTCCGCAGAATAAGTGGCTGAATATCAGCAGAAACAGAGCTGATGATCTACACCTTAACTTGAGTGTCTTCCAATGCCCAAGTTGCCCATCGAGGATCTGTTTTACTAGGTGTCGGTTTCTCCCCTGTGATATAGGGAAGGCAACCACGACTAGTTATCCCAATTTCAAGTGCGGCAGACCAAGAGAGATAGTTGTCTTTAGTCAAGCGAATAGACGTCCTGAACCGGTAAGTTCTCGCTCTTGGTAGTATTGCTCGTGTCGAAGGCAACATCCATCTTGGGAGTCATCTCGTCGGCCATCACGATCACCAAAGAGAAACACTACCCAGGACCAGGGAACACGACCGGGTGATGAATCCAAGAACCACGACGATGGCAATGCGCAGGCGACGGCTGCGGCGCTGGACAGAGGCAACGGCGATGCTAGACAAGGCAATGGCGCTTGACCAGGCGAGGCGACGGCGCAGGTGAAGACAATGGCGGCGACGCTGGACAATACAACGGTGGCGCGGGCTAGGCGACGGAGGCGCTGGGCTGGGCGACGGCGGCACTGGGCTAGGCGACGCTGCAAACAGCGACGGCGTTAGCTCAGGAATAGGAGATGGAGGCGGCGGAAATAGCAGAGACGGCGGCCGGCGGTGGAAACTCCAGCAGCGGTGGAAAAAAGAAGGCAGAAACGTTACTGGCACACCAACAGTCTCACACGCGCTGGCTCTGATACCATGTAGAAACACGCAACGGAAAGGAGAAACAGAGAAGAAACACACGATATACGTGGAAAACCTCAAGAAGAGGTTGAAAACCACGGAGAAGCTCTAACCTAGGGGCAACACCGCAACCCTAGGAGAGAGAATCTTATTTTCACTTAATCACCAATTACACAATAAGTGGGATTATAAGAGAGAGATCCGCCTAGGGTACCGAGCCACTCTCGGTACCCACGCCCATGGGACCGGGTCCATATCTAGACCCGGTTCCCTATACAAGATATTCTAACAAAAATAATTATATTATCCATGAATATGGATATCGTTACAAGAATGTCATGACTGTAACACCGATGATTTTGTGGCAGGTGGGTGGTGGGCGGATCCGAATTAGAGGACAGATCCAGACCCAAAGCCCTTTTGCATGCTGAGAGGAGCCTGACAGTTTGAGGGCTTCCTCTTGGAAGCTCAGGTGAAATGAAAGAAGGAAAAGAGCCTATGAAGAAGGAGAGGTGGAAGCTAAGGAAGAAGGAGAGGTGGCAAAAAACCAAAGGAAAAAGGAGAGGAGGCAGAAAAGTAGAGGAAGGAGAAAGAGGAGGAGGCGGAACTGAGCAAAAAGAAGGAGGAGGAGGTAGAAGAAGAAGGGGAGGCGACATGGTAGAGGGAGGAGAAGGTACCCTCGGTCTCCCTCTCAATCTCTCTCTCATTCTTTCTCCCCTTCCCTCTCTGGATCATTCTCACACTCACACTCTCTCTCCTATTCTCTCCCTCTCCTATTCTCCGACAGCATACCCCTACATTTTGAAGTATATGGAAGAGATTGCATTGATTGTCTAAGATAGTTTACGTAACCATTTATGTGTAGTTGTGGCTGTGCTTTCCTTGTATTCTTAGTTTCCAGATCTTAGCCCTTACCCTACCCTAGAGGGTCAGAGATTTATCTGATTTTTTATCATACTTTGAAAGCTCAGGCTTCTGCTGTTTTTTTTTTTCCAAGTCCCAGCAGCCCATGACAGCCTATGTCACCCAAGTGTGGGGTGCGGGTGCAGCAATTTTTCAAAAAAAAAGAAAAAATTTAGGTGCGGGTGCGGTGACGATGTCTACATATGTGTGTGTATATATATATAAATAATTTGTTACATAGTTATTTAATTATTTAGTAGTTTCACCTATTTATATTTATAATTTTATATATAATTTCTTTTTGTAGTAAAGATAATTTAGTTATGTGCACATTTAAAATGGTCAGTTTTAACCCAGTTCAGCTGATCGAACTGAATGTGCCGTTGGAGAAGCATTAGCACCAGCACCAACATCGACATGGGTGCGACACGGGTGCGGCAGACATTTAGAAGCACCCATCTGACATAGATGGCAGCTGGTTAATTAGAGAACATAGCTCAAATCCTATGGAAAAGCTTTGTGCATCGTGAAGTCGGCGCGTCGTGTCTTGTTTTTATGGTTCATTGATATCTTTTTGGTTTGAACATTATTGTTTTCTTATCGGGTCATTTTTATCATGTAAAGTCGTTTTTATACAAAGAATCTTCGGTGCATAAATGAAATAGTTAGCCACATTCTTATTTTGAAATTGTAGATTTGCTTCGATTGTTGTGTTGTCGCACCTTGATCTAACGTATTTAAAAAAAAAGTGAAAAATCGGGGTGTACAACGACACACAACACTGCAGTCTGAAGAATAGATCTTTAATATTAGAAAGCATATCTTATTTTCCCTTGTTTCATCCACTTGAAATATCAGAAACAAAAAAAGGACTTGTAAATGAGGAAATCCATCTCTGTGTAAATCTGGAAAGCTAAGAAATTCAGTGTTTACAAGGATGGTTATATTCATTTTCCCTAACAAACTAAGAGGACAATTATCATTTTTACACCACACGCATGATAGGGTGTGAACTACTCAATTCAAGTTAAATCACTTAAAAATCATCTTTCTTTCAGGAAGCATAAGACAGCAATCCGTGGCTCCCTATCAGGGTTGCCAGATTGTCTGTAACTGTGATCAACTGATCTAGTTGTTCATGGAGTTCATCATTGTGGTTGGGGAACCCCAACACCAAAGGAAGCTACCACATTGCTTCATTTGGGACATTGTAATATCCAAACACGAGAGTGGCTTGGAAATGGCCTTGTATCTAAGATTTTCAGAAATAATGATGACCATATCTAGGTCTCATGCTATCCTGTGTTTTGGTCCATATAATCCTTTCTAGGTGCAAACTGAAGATGGACATGAGGAAGATCATGGTATTTGTCAAACTGCGTTCTCTTGCCAGTCCTATTACAATTCTCATGAATATAAAAATGTAAAATATTTTTTGAGAAAATATATTTAATATTAGATACAGATGATGGCAACATTTTAAAGGTACCATACTTTTATCAGAAAATGGAAAAACAATATTACAGGGAAAATATCACAATATTTTGAAAAAATGTAAAAAAATAAATATCACGATATTATCATGAATCGCAATAACTTTTTCCAAAGTAAACTTCCTTGAATGTACTTTTAGTGTATATTTGCCATCTCCTAAAGTTCTTGAGCACAATATTTGTTGTCTGGACTGTCATACTAATACTGGGTTCTATGTAAAATGATATTCTTCCTATACCATGGTTCAGGATCTGTACTCTATGCTAGACATGATCTACATGGATATGATTCAAATATTTCCGTACACCTTTCCCCTTGAAGATGAAGAAGCCTAGACAAGATGCCCAATATTACACATATTCTTGATACATAAAAGAAAATGCATTATGCTGCTGAGCACACGATTACAAATATAAAGCATTAGAAAGTAATAGGAATAACTTAACTAAGTACATTTAAAAGGTCAGGTACCCATAAGAAGCAGAACTAGATGCTCACTTTAAAGCTCCAGGTCGCACTGGCAAATCCTTTGTCCTCACATAGTCATCCAATGCATTCCGCTGTGAACAGGCTAATGAGTTTAATGTTTTGTTAAGAGTATCATAAATGATCGTTTTTGTGAACTATTTCCTGTTTTTTACATTCTTTCTGAAATTTGACCATATAGTGTGATCCAAACATAGTAAAAATTATCTGTGATATTTTAAAAGTATTGCATTTTCATCAGCAAAACAGCACAACACATTTTTAAGGGAGAGTCCTGCAATATTTTCAAAAATATCAACAAAAAGTATTCACCACAATTTATAACGCATAATAAGCATTTCAGCAATCTTAAAAAAAATTGTTTTTTATAATATGTTTGTAATTCTATATATTTTCAGTACACTGACATTCTTTCATCAAAAAGCAATTGGTACATTTATTCTGGAAAGAAAATCTAAAGGGTCTGGTTTTCTGAACACACATTAAGGACAACTGTGAACTATATATATATATATATATATATATATATATACATATATATATAATGCATTGTGTATATCAAAAGAAAACAAATGAAGCCATGCACCTTGTCAGAAGTTGGGTAGAATGTGCAAAATCCATAGGAAACACTTTGTTTACTTTCAATTTGTCAATAGAACAAAAGATGTTTAGGAAGCAAATGGCTATTAAAAAAGCATAGACCATGTAAAGGCATCCTACCTTCTCTTGTAGAATTTTACGAACAAATGATTCCTTCTCATTGGTTGGTAGTGATGTGGGCCACCCAATCTGCTAGTGAGCAATTATAAGAGAGAACATATTCAGAAAATATCTACACAAGAACTGTCTAATACTACTAGATGTCTAATTCTTAATATTATTAACAAAATATTATGCTGCATTAGGTTTTAATGGAATTAGTGGCGTTATCCTTAGCAACTCTCTCATCAAATTCAATATTAGGTTGCAGATCTCTCAAAAGTCAAAATAACTGGCAAAGGCAGATAGATATACATGGTGAAAAGACAAATGAAGTTTCCAATTTTCCATAATATCAGAAATATGTGAAAAGTTGTGCATGATTTAGTCAACATGCCACTATGCAAATAATATGACAGAGAGAACACTAGAATTCCTAAACCGGATGTCATATCCCAGTAACAAGATGATTTGTCTATCCTGGTCAGAGCTCAATGCCCAAATGCCAGGTTTCCGATTCCAAAGGAATGAATCATCCACTGCTTGGAGAGCCAGAATGCAAGTATAAAGTTTAAACATATCACCATCCAGAAAGCGTATAAGAGAAACATGAATAAAAAATTACAAGGAACCAGCTAAGTTATCCAGGTCTTCTCAGCATCTGTCAACCTTGAGCTCATCTAGAACTTTCTCAAAGTTTTTTGCTTTATACTCCTGCTAACCTAAGTCCACACTCAAATATTGGTGCAGGTAAATTCCAGGAAAAGACTATATAGCACACAAGATTAACCACCCACAAGAAGAATACCCCATCTATAATTATGGACTGCATAACGAGCCATCAAGGTCTCCTCTATTTCCCAGCACCCCTTCTCCCTCTCTTCCTCTCTCAATTTTCTCTCTTCCCCTCCACCTACCTGCCATTCTCTCTCCATTAAATGAGGGGTGGACAAGGCACATGGGCTGGGAAGATGGGAGGGGAGGAAAATGAGAAAGATAGAAGAAAGAGAAGGATTTCCCATTATATATATATATATATATATATTGTATCTAGAGAGAGAGAGATCATGAGAACGACTGTAAGGCTGTAAGCTGTAAGCTGTCCGTTCAATTAAGATGTACATTTTACTGCAAGACCATCAGACCAGACTGATTGAGTTCTCAAAGAGCCCTATATATATTTGCACTGATTTTGTTCCTCAGTAGCCTCGTTTTTCCTTGGAAAGGTTTTCTTGTTTGAGCACTTCTTAAAATGTGATCCTTCTTGACAAATCCCTGGTGAAAAAGAAGAGGTAACCACTATGAAGTATGAAGTATGAACTGATAGGTAAATTAGCATTTTTACTTGCAAAAAGAGACAATCCAAAATCTTTTAAATAAAGAAAGGCCCTCAAATTATTAATGAAAATATCATGATATCAACAAAACAATTTTTTGTCGTTAAACTTTGAAAATATTTAACCAATGTCGTGAGCTGGTTCTAAAGTGCAGACAATATCAGGATGTTTTCATAATGTTGGAGACTATGTAACATGAAGTCACCTGACATGTCTAAATGGAGGAGTACCCATGTTGCCACGACCTGAAATGGGCATAGGTATCACTTTATGGTTGCGACTGTGGAAATGCCTTCAGTATGGCTCTGACTGTCAGGAGCGGTCAACAGACCCAAGGCCGAACATGTCAAATTTTGGACTCGGTCAATTTTATCCGAGTCAAAATCATCCAAATGTTAGGGCTTTTTTTAAGTTCACGGTGTACATACACAGTAAACAGCCTTTTGAAAGTGGAAGGCTCATCTCCTGTGCAGCATGAACCAAACAGCATCAATCCATCTTAGATTTCCAGCATCCGACAATCTTCTCCGGCCAGGCGGTGACTTTGTTCAGCAAACACATTACACACTCATCTCCCGTCAGTTTTTCTAGTTTATTTTCCTTCATTTGATTGCCTGTGCTCCAAGAAGATCCCATTTGCTGTCTTTCTTTATGTTTTCAGTTTTTCTTCCCTTGTCCACTTTGTTTGTTTAAGGGGTTCTTATTTTCCTCATTTTAGCTGCACCCCATCTTTGTTTTTTGGTGGATTAACACTCGGGATGCTTAGAGACTGTTGTCTGACTGTGAATGCAAATGTTGCATTATTAACAGATTTTTTATGTCTATGTTCAGATCTGTGTCAGTCTGTGTATGTTGCAATAATGCATCTGACTTGTTATACTAATATATTTTGGTATATTTGTTACTCTCATACTTTCTTAATTGGTTTCTTCATAATTTATAAATCATGAATCATGAATGTGTTGTTTTGTTTGTTCATATCATATATATATATATATAAACAGCCAATTCCCCGTACCTGCAGCAGCACCGATACTCATAAGACATAAACATGTGACATAGTGTCAGCCCCCTGCTAACTCACCAACCCTTAACAGGGAAACCCTAAGATGACATACGCACACACACACCCTAATCCCAGATTAGGGCTTCTTCCTCCCAGAGGTAAGACACTCTCAAAGCTGCGATACCCCCTCCATTCTAGACGTTCGACCTATTTATAGCCTTATTGGGTTTGCCCAAATGAGACCCGCTCCAAATCACCTAACCGGTTACTAACACAGGTTGGAGACATAATACATGCATGTGTATATAAAGGTGTGCCAATGTCAGACATACTATCCGTGTGGCATTTAATGCAAGATATCTAACAACTCGGGTTATAGAAAAAAACAACAGAAAAAAAATGGGGGAAGTATGGTCCCTCATCACAAAGTTACGTGCGAGAGAGAGAGCATGGTTCCACTTTTCTTGCATAACGTAAACACATCCATGCAATCTGTTAGAATATTGTGTATTGGGAACCGGCTCTGGATATGGACCCGGTCCCATGGGTGCGGGAACAGAGAGTGGCTCGGTTCCCTAGGCGGGTCTCCCTCTTATATTCCCACTTATTGCTGTTTTGTTGATTGAGTAATAATATTCTCTCTCCTAGGGTTGCGGTTTTGCCCCTAGGTTAGAGCCTCTCCGTGGTTTTTCACCTCTTCTTGAGGTTTTCCACGTATATCGTGTGTTTCCTCTCTGTTTCTCTTGTCCATTGCGTGTTTCTACATGGTATCAGAGCCAACGCATGTGAGATTGTTGGTGTGCCAGTAGCGTATCCGCCGTTTTTCCGTCGCCCGCCAGTTTTTGGTCTCTGCCGCCGCCGCTTCCCGCTGCCGCCACCGCTGCCGTTTCTGCCGCCGTCATTCGTTTTTTCTGCCGCCACTTCCCGCTGCTGCCGCCGCTGCCGTTTCCGCCGTCTTCATCCCTTTCCGCCGTCGCCGTCGCCCCCTTCAGCGCCGCCGCCGTTGTTTTTTTAGTGTCGTCGCCTGCGCGCCTCCTGGTTTTCCTGGTGTTGGGTAGTGCTGCTTGTTGGTGCACGTGATGGCCGAAGAGATGATCCTCAAGATTGATGTTGCCTTCGACACGAGCCAGACTACCAAGAGCGAGAACTTGCCGGTTCAGGTCACGTCTATTCGTTTGAATAAAGACAACTATATCTCTTGGTCTGCCGCACTCGAAATAAGGATAACTAGTCGCGGTCGCCTTCCCTATATCACAGGGGAGAAACCGGCGCCTAGCAAAGCAGACCCTCGATGGGCAACTTGGGCGTTGGAGGACAGTCAGGTTAAGGTGTGGATCATTAGTTCTGTTTCTGCTGATATTCAACCTCTTATTCTACGGAAGTCGACCTCTTATGATATGTGGACGGTGCTTGCGAGGATGTATGGCCGTAAGAAGAGGGTTCTGCGTACGTATCAGATTAAAAGCAGTATCTACTCTTTTAAACAGGGTGATTTGTCCGTAGCCTCCTTCTATGCTGCCCTGAAGACTAAATGGGAGGAACTCGACTATCATGTGAATGATGACTGGAACTGTGGGTCTGATCATGCCTTGTACTGGGAAAAGGAATGGATGGATCGTACGTTTATTTTCCTTGGAGGCCTGCGTGATGAATTTGAATCCATTCGGAGTCAAATTCTCAACTGTGATGAGATTCTTGGGATAGAGGAGGTATATGCTCGGGTGGAATCTGAGGAACAACGACGCCAAGTGATGCATATTGACTCCAGTCATGGGAGTTCTCCTTCAGCCTTTGTTAGTCGTGCTTTAGGGACTGGACAGCGTCCTACTCGACGTTGTAGCCATTGTAACAAATTGGGACACTCAGTTGATTTCTGTTGGGATATTCATCCTGAGAAGAGACTTGTCCGGGGTCGCCCTCCTTCTAGTCGGCGGAGTCCTTCTGTGCCAGATCCCAGTCGAAGTGGCTCTTCAAGTGTTGAGAAATCTAAGTTGTCCGCTGATCAAATCAAGGAACTGCAAGCGTACATCAGCCGCCTGTCTACTACTCAGGAGGAAGCCTCCACGTCTGAGGGGGCTCAGTTAGCCCAAGCTCTTGTTGCCACTAGCGATCAAGGTACTTCCTCTCTTGGTGGTTGGATTGTTGACAGTGGAGCTACACATCATATGACAAGGGATCCTAAGATGTTTCAAGAATACAAATTGTCTTCCGGGCAGCAACGCGTGTCGATGGCTGATGGTTCTTCTATCTCTGTGGCTGGAAAATGGAGTTTGTCATTGTTAAATAAATATCATCTTCATGATGCTCTTCATGTTCCTAATATTCCTGTGAATTTGTTATCCGTCAGCAGTATTACCAAAAAGCTTAATTGCAATATAATTTTTTCTGTTGATCGTTGTTTCCTACAGGACTTGGTGACGGGGCAGAAGATTGGGATTGGTTCGGCTATTGATGGACTTTACAGACTGCCTGTGCAGGTCGCTTCTGCTCTCATTTCAGCCACTAGCGGGCAGTTGTCAGGCATGGAAGACAGCTCCACCATTATGCGATGGCACGAGCAGCTTGGTCATCTTCCTTTTCTGTTGATTAAGAAGTTGTTTCCTAGTCTTTTTCATTCTGTTTCTATGGACTCCTTCACCTGTGAAGTGTGTCAGTTGGCTAAACATGTTAGGGCTTCGTACCCTATTTCCTTCAATAAAACCACCCGTCCTTTTGCTTTAGTTCACTCTGATGTTTGGGGTCCTTCGGGAGTACCCACTTGTCGTGGTTTTCATTACTTTATGACTCTTATTGATGACTACTCCCGTTGTACGTTCGTGTACCTGTTGAAAGAGCGTAGTGAAGTTCCCGTTATTGTAAAAAATTTTGTTGCCTTTGTTGAGACTCAGTTTCAGACTTCTATTCAGGCGTTCCGCACTGATAATGCTAGAGAGTATGTCTCTCAATCCCTTGATGATTTCTTGAGGAGCAAGGGTATTGTTCATGAAACATCCTGTAGTTACACTCCACCCCAAAATGGTGTCGCTGAACGGAAGAATCGCCATTTATTAGATGTCACCCGGGCTATTATGTTCCATCGGCATGTTCCTAAGCGTTACTCGGGTGATGCACTTCTCACTAGTGCACATATCATTAACCGTATGCCTACTCGTGTGTTGAATGGTCATTCCCCGTATTCTGTGCTTTGGCCTACTCAGAATCCCTGGCCTCTTACTCCTCGGGTGTTCGGGTGTGTCTGTTTTGTTCATGACCATAGTCTCACCCTCAAGAAACTTGACCCTCGGTCTATCAAGGCGGTCTTCCTGGGGTATTCCTCCACTCAGAAGGGATACAAATGTGTTGATCCTACCACCTCCAAAGTTTATGTCTCCCGGGATGTTACTTTTCATGAACATGATGCATACTTTCCTGTGAATCCTCTTCAGGGGGGGTGGCTAGGGAACAGTATTCCTCAAATCAACTGATTCAGTTTATGGATTTCTTAGATTACAAGGCCAGTCACACTGTGGCAGACATAGTCAGAGATGAAGGGGGCTCATCGGGCTCTGTGGATGATCAGCCCACTGCCCGTGATCACTTGTTTGGCCAGGTGTACATCAGGAAGAAGAAAGATGTGGTTGAGGATGTTGATGTTACCAATCCCAATCCTATGAGTTCCCCGGATGACCCAAGTCCAGTGAATGATGAGCTTCCCATAGCCCTGCGCAAGGGCACCAGGTCATGTACTTCTCACCCTATTCAGAGATTTGTTTCTTATGCAAAACTTAGTAAGGATTATAAATGCTTTATTACATCCTTGTCTAAGTCTGTGATTCCCAGGTGTGTGGAAGATGCTAGAGAGGATCCCAAATGGCTACAGGCCATGACAGAGGAGATGGATGCCTTGACAAGGAACAACACTTGGGAAGTAGTTGATATTCCCAAGGGCGCTCATTTAGTTGGTTCCAAGTGGGTGTTCAATGTGAAGTATAAACCTGATGGTACTGTGGAACGGTATAAGGCTCGTCTTGTTGCAAAAGGGTTCAGTCAAAAATATGGTATTGATTATCTTGAAACTTTTGCCCCTGTTGCTAAACTGAAAACTGTGAGAGTTATTCTAGCACTTGCTGTGCAAAAGAAGTGGAGAATGGACCAACTTGATGTCAAAAATGCATTCTTGAACGGCCATCTAGAGGAAGAGGTCTATATGAGCATGCCTCCTGGATATACCCAAGGCGGAAAATGTTGTCATCTCAAGAAAGCCTTGTATGGATTAAAGCAGTCTCCTAGAGCGTGGTTTGAAAGACTGAGGATAGTTATGAAGATTAATGGATACAAACAGGGAAATGGTGTTCACACTTTGTTCATCCAGCAGAGAAATGGCCTGGTAAGTCTTCTTCTTGTATATGTTGATGATATGATTGTCACAGGTGACGATGAAGAAGAAAAAAAGAAGATGAAGGAGAGGTTAGCTGCTGAATTCGACCTTAAAGATCTGGGTAAACTAAGGTACTTTCTGGGGATAGAGATTGCTCGATCAGAAACGAGGCTTGTTATGAGCCAAAGGAAGTACACTCTGGATTTGTTAAAGGAGACAGGTAAACTTGGATGTAGGCCCTTTCTAACTCCAATGGAGTCTGGTACTAAGATTAGCATCAAAACTGGCAACATCCTGGATGAGAAAGGAAAAGGACGGTATCAGAGGTTGGTTGGTAAGCTCATCTATCTTACTCTAACCCGCCCTGATATCACTTATGCTGTGAATGTGTTGAGTCAGTTTATGCATGCTCCTACTGATTGTCATTGGAAGAGTGCAGAAAGAGTGTTGGGGTACCTGAAGAATGATCCAGGAAAAGGATTACTATATACTCAGCAAAACCAGCTTAATATTGAAGGATACTCTGATGCAGATTGGGCAGAGTGCACTGATACTATGAGGTCTACCACAGGATACTGCATCTTTCTGGGGGGTAACTTGGTTGTATGGAGAAGTAAAAGGCAGGAAGTTTGTTCTAGATCCAGTGCTGAGGCTGAATACAGGGCGGTTGCTATGGGAGTTACAGAAATGTTATGGTTGAAGATCCTTCTAGTAGATATTGGAGTTGAAATGGAAGAGAAGATGAAGATATACTGCGACAACAAGTCTGCAATTAACCTTGCAAATAATCCCGTCCTGCATGACAGAACTAAACATGTGGAGATTGATCGCCACTTCATAAGGGAACGCATAGATTCAAAGGAGTTGATCCTACCTTATATGAAGTCTGGAGATCAAATTGCAGATGTTTTAACTAAAGCCTTATGTACATCCCAATTTGAAAAAAATGTGAGCAAGCTTGGCATGTTTGACATGTATGCCAAGCTTGAGGGAGAGTGTTAGAATATTGTGTATTGGGAACCGGGTTTGGATATGGACCCGGTCCCATGGGCGCGGGAACCGAGAGTGGCTCGGTTCCCTAGGCGGGTCTCCCTCTTATATTCCCACTTATTGCTGTTTTGTTGATTAAGTGAGTAATAATATTCTCCCTCCAAGGGTTGCGGTTTTGCCCCTAGGTTAGAGCCTCTCCGTAGTTTTTCACCTCTTCTTGAGGTTTTCCACGTATATCGTGTGTTTCCTCTCTGTTTCTCTTGTCCATTGCGTGTTTCTACACAATCATTCAGCCCTGACAGCTCACAACATTCATTTGTGCAGACAAGAGTCTGGCACTTACAGATTTCCATGTGTTTGTGCCCAGAAGATGAGTTTGGCACTTGCAGACCTCCCTAGAACAGATGCATATGTTTGCATTCATGTCTACTATAATCTGCTTTTTTATATGATATATATACATAGATAAATACTTATATATATATATATATATATATATATATATATATATATCGAGAGAGAGAGAGAGAGAGAGAGAGAGAAAATAAAATGAGTTAAAAGGGGTAGATAGATCATAGAAGAGATTTGGTATCACTATGTAGATACATAAATACATATTATACATACAACATATATATATATATATATATATATATGTAGAGAGAGAGAGAGACTTAACCGTGAGTAAAATGACAACTGATCAGAGGCGTCCGATCTTTAGATCGAATGGCTCAGATGCTGTTTCTTTTATTATTTTTTCCCCCACTTACTCTCTCCCCGATTTTGGCCTCCCTCCCTCCCTCCCTCCCTCCCACCTGTGCTAAACCAGCAACGCCGCCAGCGTCGGGGATGGCACTGGCGGCATCGCTGGTTTAGCACAGGTGCGAGGGGGGTGGGGTGGGGGGAGGAGATGGGTGGAACAATCTACCCATCTCTGCTGCCACCGTCCGACGCCACACCGGTGGGCCTGTAGGGACTCGGCAGAGTCTCACCGGGCCTGCCGATGAGGTGTTGGGCATTGGCGGCAGAGATGAGTGGATTATTGATTATTCCACCCATCTTTTGTTAAAACAAAGAGAGGAAGAGAGATCTGGGGAGGAGAGGGAGGCAGCTGCCGGTGCCTTTCCCGACGCCAGCAGGCTGGCCAGCCCAGCAGGCCCTCCGGCATTGGGGAAAGGCATCGGCAGCCGTTGGTGCTGGTGGATGAGGGAGAAAAGGAGGGACAGAGGGAGGAAGGAGAAATCGGGCAAGAGGGAAGGTTGGGGAGAGAGAAAGTTGGGAAAAAATAATAATAAAATAATAAAAAAGACAGCATATGAGATCGAATAGTTCAGATCAGCTGTCATTTTGACAAATAAGTGCTAGAGTCATGTTTCAGTTTCTTTATATATATAATATGTATTTATGTATGTATGCATATATATATATATATATATATATATATATATATATATATATATATATATATATATATAAATAGAGAGAGAGAGAGAGAGAGAGAGAGAGAGAGAGAGAGAGAGAGAGAGATTTTGTTGAAATAAAATGAGTTAACAGGGGTAGAGAGAAGTCATTTGGTATTACTCAAATCTAATATGCACAACGGCTCTCTTTCATGGGCACATACCTTTCTGGCTAAGAGGTCTGTGGGTGTGTGTTTACGTACTATGAACATGTCTGCTTATAGAATGTACATAAGAAAAAAGAGAATATTTTGTAATTTGACATAATAAACAGTTCAAATTCTCAATTCTCAGCTTTTACATCAATAACAGCTTTTTCTTTCATGACTGTGCTCAGAAATGGCTATGGAACTTTTATGAATGTTTCCATTTGTGCTCTAACAGGACCACAGCTTGCTTCCATGAGACGGTTCGGTAAGAAAGTCCCTGCTTTTTTGAAACCAAATACATACACAAGCATATGTGCATGGGACAACTGTTGGTTGTCTAGACCTTCAAGCAGTCCCTAACCATTGGCAATATCAAAGCATATGCCTACTCATTATAAATCTACAAGTACGCATTTTTCATCAGGTACTTGAGACCCATAACCTCATCCTACAAAAAAATGGAAGAAAAACAAGACCTGTGAGTAAGTTGTATATGCCATATTAGAGTCCTGAACCATTGCAATCATGAAATTATATGTTTACATATTCAATATATACAGAAAGAAAAGTCCCTTTGGATCTGTCTATTATTTTGGTTTGCCATCATGAAGATGCTCCATAGAGCCTTACAATAAAATTGTGAAATTCCATTGTGGCCTAGCATTCGAGGTGAGATTTCTTTCATGCTGCATCTTATACATCCCAGCTGGAAATCCAAGCTTTTCATTTACAGCCAGTTACACTTGAGAAAGGTGTGCCTTTTGATTTGCAAGTGGAATGTCAAGAACGAATCTGATTGATCTTTATATATCTTCCTGTTGTTGCCGAAGGTCTTCTAAGGAAATACAGTTACGGTATACAATATATCCCATATCTCAAGATATGGCATTCATTAAAAAAAGAAAAACACTAACCTTGTTGAAAAATAAGATCAGCATTCTTTCATCATCACCTCCAGACTTTCTGCAACATGATAACAATCACATGTAACAACCAACAACTTGAATTGGGTCGAGTAATTGTGATTCGGTTTGGAAACTTCTGGATCATGATGAAAATTCTAAAAGTTCAGAACATTCATAAATAGAAATCCTATATGAATATATCATCTTAAACATGAAGGTAAAAGAAAAAACGTTCTACCTTGCAAGGTCTATATATATTGGATCAGTCCAATTTGCACAATCCAACCCCAGTTTCTGAAAAGCTACGAAAAGAAGAAGCAAAATGTTGTTACATTTCATGTGGGGAATTACCAAATGTTTATGCAGAGCACGTTCTTTTTTGCAATAGATTATACTTCATAGTTAAAGCATGAAAGCATATTAACTTCTACACCATGATATACAGTGGAAGCAAATATTACAAAGTTTGCTAAAAAGACAGGGTGGGTCATATATGCAAATGAAAGTGCTATAAAACACACCTTCATTAAAGGCTTGTCGATTGCCTGAGTGATAGAAATCCACAAGCACCCTGGAGTGAAGTAAAGGAAACATGTCATCCACAAACATTTAAAGAAAAAAAAAAGCTGGATTATCAATTTGATTATTTTCAAAATGAACAATGGTTGAGATTGGCTGAAGAAACAGGTTCTCATCCACAATGAACATGAGCACTTGTCCTTATTACTAACTGCTAAAAGTCCTTAAGGACCTTAACCACGACTACAACTGCAAATTTTTTCCATGTTTCAAGGGCATATGCAAAAACCATAGCACCATTAATTCTGAAGAATTCGGTAAATTGTTAAGAAAGTAGGAACATCAACAAAATTTTATCTGGTGGCAATAAGTAGAAAATGGGTCTGCAGAGATACAAGCTGAACCATGCTTCCGTTGACTGACATGCCAGTGCTACATTCCACTTTGAGTAATACCGATATGCCCATTCCTATGCATAGACGATCAAATCAATAGGCACGAAAGGGATCACTCAGAAGTCAAATACATAAATTTATCATTAATTTTAATTTTTAACCACTATATTAACAATATCAAAGTGAAGCTAATAAAGGTTTAGTTTAAGGAAAAAAAATATAAACAACTTATGATACAACCAGTTAGTAACCTGTGTTGTTGCAATACTGAACTAGCTAGAAAATCAGATGCATTCAGTAGAGGTTGTCATACTGCATCTATATTTCAGGATGCTTACGGTTTGATTCATGAAAAACATATCTGAGCCATAAGAATTAATTGAAGGTGTTTGAACCAACAAGAGCAGTGAGCATTTTTCTCATGTACATATGTACACATAAGTAAATGAGTTTAGGACAAGCTGAGCAGCTTGTCAACTGATCATTCACCTAAGAAGCCTACATGAACCTTGCAGAAAACACAAAATCTGCTTGGATGCAAATCAATAACCTTACTAAGCAAGGTCATGTCAAGTCTGTAACAAGCTGATGTGCTTAGTACGAGGCATGACCTACTGGTGAATTCCCAGCTTTACATAGACAAACCTGAGCAATCAGGTGCTATGAAATCTTAAGTGCTATTGTGAGAATAATTTTCTTGTTAAAGTAATAAGGCTAACAAGTAAAAGTTTCCCAGCTGATTGTGGTATGTTACGTTACATAAGAGGATACATAGAGGTTCGTCTGGTTTATCCTTCAACTTGAAATGTCATATTGACAGTTCCTTTGAAGGCACAACCATGAAGATTGAAATGTTTGCACTTTTCCTGAAGGCATAGCCATGAAGTAAAACAAATGGTCAAAATGGTTCAGCACTAGCAGAAACATGTTAAAACCAAGTCAGTTCAACTGATTCTAGTTAACTTAGCTTGAATGAATTATGAGAAGCTATATGGCTCAGCTCCAGCATAATTACCCTAATATACTCCTGTAGGCACTTGAACATTCCTCAGATGCATTACGGTTAAGCAAAAAATTATACTCCTGTAGGCACTTGAACATTCCTCAGATGCATTACGGTTAAGCAAAAAATTAAACCTAAAACTAAGTTTCAGCCTCCTCATTGTGCAAGCATGTAGGCTGTGTGGAAGATGTACAACATTTAGTCTCTGTGTTCAGTAAAACAAACTCTCGCTCTGAATCCAACCGAGATCGAATACAAGGTGATCAAATAAAATAAATTAAGCAATGACTAACCGGTTCAGTAAAGGTCAAAAAAGAAAAAAAAACTGGACAAAGAATTTCTATTCCTTGAATTAATAAAACGTGCCTCATGGAGGTCGCATTCCTTATTAGCAAGGTAAAGAAGGCTGGATTCAACTGATTCTAGTTAACTTAACTTGAATGAATTATGAGAAGCTATATGGCTCAGCTCCAGCATAATTACCCTAATATACTCCTGTAGGCACTTGAACATTCCTCAGATGCATTACGATTAAGCAAAAAATTAAACCTAAAACTAAGTTTCAGCCTCCTCATTGTGCAAGCATGTATGCTGTGTGGAAGATGTACAACATTTGGTCTTTGTGTTCAGTAAAACAAACTCTAGCTCTGAATCCGACCGAGATCGAATACAAGGTGATCAAATCAAATAAATTAAGCAATGACTAACCGGTTCAGTAACGGTAAAAAAAGAAGAAAATCTGGACAAAGAATTTCTATTCCTTGAATTAATACAACGTGCCTCATGGAGGTCGCCTTCCTTATTAGCAAGGTAAAGAAGGCTGGATCCCACACAGCAGAAAACAGTAGAATCTAAAAAAACAGTTGATATGTTTGTGTTGTGAGTTGTGACATTAGTAAAAAGGATGGTATGAGAAGCACTTGCAGTTTCACTGCCTTTTCTAACAACAATGTTGTTAACAAATACGAAAAAACTACATTGGGAACCAAATCAACAAGAGATAGGTTGTTTCAATGGGTTAATATGGTCGAAAGGACTTGGAAGACATCGGAATCCAGATATGAATTACTTCAGGAGTCCTTGTCCAGCAAACGACATACACCTATCCATGTATGAATAGAAAATTTTGTAAAAGTTATCATTATCTAGTTTTACAGATTATACAAGAACCAGGGACAGCAGTTAGTTTCTCAATAAGGCGTATATGTTCATGTCGCAACTGAATCTTTGCCATGTCTGCGCCATTTCCATATATCTATTAATCTTCTGAAAAGATTAAAACTCTGATTTGTGCCATTATTTCACAAGTTACTTTTCCCCCGCTCGGTACTTTAGAGAACAATTTTCTTTGTTCAACTAACTCAGAGTTTCAATAGTATAATTCCACACGACGTAAAGAGTCTGTTTTTAACTTGTCATGAGCTCCACATGTTGCTCACAAATGGCTAATGGAAGCACCAGCCAGTATCTAAAGTTGTTCAACAAACTGCTACGTCAGTAAGCAGTGGCGGAGCTAGAATGTCTTGACTGCGGGGAACCTGAGTTGACGGTATAAGTTTCGCGTGGGCATGACATGTAATTTTTGAGTCATGATAATGTGATCTGAAGACGTTATAATAAGAATTTTGTTGTGCTGATATGGGCGATTGCCCACACCAGCCAACAAGTATCTCCGTCACTGCTAGTAAGCTCCACTTATCATAGTCGTTCGCCTGAACCTCGACACAATTATAGTGGCGATGGCTTCTCCAGTAATGGTATCTTTTTAGTTTATACAGACACCTGGTGTGCGGTTGTTGCATCAACATGGTAAGATACTTGGGCACAATAAAACAATGTTGGATATGGCCAGAACTGTGTCCGATAACGTTAATTTTATAGACTTTGCATTTACTAGAGTTCTTTCTTTTAGAAACTGCATCAACTACTTCCCAGTTCAATTTCAGCTTAGTTTAATAGCTTAAAGGATCTATAAAATAATTTACAGTTGCCCTTCAAGAATTCGCAACAAACATAGTAACCTTCCGACTTGTTTTGATCCTGTCTAACGCCACGCATGTGTTCAACATAATTTAAATAAACAAACCCCATTTGAGTTTTTTTAATAGAAAAAGTCAGAAACTATGGTTTACTGAGTCCATGCCGCAAAATCCCGCTCTTTCTTGTCATATACCAACAAAACATAAGTTCTACCACCCATGCACCTATGTGTGTGTTTGTCTGTGCGTATGACTGTGTCTATGAGAAAGATGAGAGAGAGAGAGAGAGAGAGAGAGAGAGAGAGAGAGAGAGAGAGGACTCGCCTACCCTTCGATTTCGAGAAGAACAGCGAGCTCCCTGGGCAAGGGAGCAACACCCTGGCTGTCCGAGTCCGCCATCGCCGGAATTCTCTTCCATTTCCCTTTCCCTCTCAAGTTCAAGCCACAGTCACAGAAGGATCTCGAGGGACGGGCGCACAGGAAGCTGCCGGATTCCCTCGGGGGAGACGAGACTAGCGGAGGACCCGATGGACAGGGGGCAGCAACCCACGCCACCGAGGAGCCAATGCAGGAGGAAGAGGAGGACGAGAAGGAGGGGAAGGAAGACGACCCTATCAATGACGAGGAAGGAATGGCCATTGTACCAGCGGTAGAGCTACTTCCACCGACAGAGCGCACAAAATTGCGACAAAACAAAAAACACCAGATAGGATTGCGGCCCTGCGGAAGGCAACGAACTAATGAGTGTACTGTGTACATACAGCAACGGGAATATCTACGACAGTCGACAAGGCAAAATTTCCGCCCTTTAAAATTTTAAAATACGAAAGCAATAAAATATATATTAATATGTTTAGAAATACGAATTTCACCTAAAATATGACAGTTAAAATCTTTTAGGAAAAATATTAATTTTTGCACTTACGAATATTTTGATGGCCAGGAAGGTGATGCATTTTTATGAATAGAAACTGATCTAATAAAATTACGCAGAAAATATTTTAATTATCAATTTTAGGTGGTCTTATTTTCAAAAACTATTTTGATTATCTACTTTTCTCTGTCTTCTTTCTGAAGAACCTGTGTGTCGTCGATGAAACTTCATATGAATTGTTGCCGACGGCTTGCCACCAATTTAGTTCATGAAAGAAACTTCTTATGTATCTTTGATGATTCCTTGTTACCAATTTGTGTTATGATAAAACTTCTTCATAACTTTTTAATATTTCACAGAAACTTAAGAACTCCTGCATGAAGTAGTGTAGGGGCAAATCAATAAACGTGTCGCTAGTTCGATTCTCATCCACATTACTCCTATGTGTCCTATGAAACTAATATGCAGCAGAGAGCTGAACATATACCGACCTAGGTACCGATGCATTCCTATGCCCAAAAGGCATGGAAAAGGTGGTAACACTTTTTACTATTTTTTTCGGGTGGTTGGTTGTAATTTTCTTGTGAACAAAATTATTTGAATTAATTAATTAAAAATTAAATAATTTACAAATAACCGCCTCCAAAATCCAAAAATTGTAAGGTTGTGCTTAAGCTGAGTTAAACCAAATTTCAAGTTCACAAATCTCATATTTAATTATCTAGATAAAAAAAAAGCCTGTGGCAGAAGTTTTCCTACTGCCTTTCCTTTATAGGTTTCACCTAAGCCTGACCACCGGGCTGGACCGCCGTTGGGTACCTAATACTGGCTTGGGCTCGAGTACTGAATCTGGTGAATCGGGACCAGCCTGTTAATGAAACGGACTAGGTATCAGATACAAACAGGTAGCCCGGGGATTGGTAAGCCAAACATTTTCTTTTTAACTTTTAGCTTTTAATTTTTTTTTGGAGCCTGGTTTCGATTAGGGTTCAAAGTTTCATTCATGTCTTCGTCTCCTCGCTTCGTCTACCGTCCACCATCACCGCATTGTCACTGGCATAGCTGCCGTCGTGGTCGCCATGGCTCCCACCATGTTGGCTGCTTCACCATAGCTATGGGCCAACGACTGCCGCCATGCCCTTCTACGTAACCTCATGAAGCCCTCGCTATGACTCACCATCACTGCACCTCCCTAGTCCAGCCCTGTGCCCCGGCCTTAGCATTGCCCCGTGGCTGTCCCTCAGTGCATGCTACCTGCTTGTTCGATTTGACCTTCGTTAAAAACAAGACGGGCCGCCGGTCGACTTGTCATTCTACCGGACGCCAATCACCAGGACATGGGAGTCACCAACCACCAGCCAACGTTGCCCGCCAGCTGCAGGAGTCTCTCTCTCAATTAGTAAGTGCATGCCGGCCTGACTTACCTTAGAGGTTGTTTGAATGCATTGGAACATCGCAGAACAGAACAAACACGTTCTGTTTAGGTGAAGTCGATGCAAACATTGGACAGAAAACAGTCGAGACACGCAAGACAGAGAACAAGGGGTATAAAATGTCGAGGTGTTCTACTGTGTTCCGTGGTTTACCACGGAATAGCCCGCACTTGTTCTCTCCCCTGTAGTGTCACCACCAACCCCGGCCTCGGCCCCGACCCCAAGCACTCGCCCTTTCTCTTTCTCTCCTTCTCTGCCACCCCATTTCTCTCATTCTCCTTTTCCTCAGTCTCTGCCCCCATCTCCACCCTTTCTCTCAGTTATAGATGTTCTCCCCCCAAAAAGAATGCTTAAGAAGACAATAACCAGCCAAAAACAACTCTTAGTGCTTACACAAACACTTTCAGACTTCAAGCATGCATATGTCCAATACTTACGTAGCTAATGGCAGCCTTTAGCATCAATAAAATAATCCAAACAAGCTGATTTCATATGAGGGACTGCACAAAACTGCTAAAAATTGGAATACTTGGCTATGAGCACAAAATTGAGTTTCCAACATCAATATTGCAGCAATATATGTCAAAAGATATGCTAGACATTGTAGAAAATAAGAGACACCAATTTACGTGGAAAAACCCCCAATAATGGGGTAAAAAATCATGGGCAAGAGAGACATTCTATATATAAAAAAGTGCCAAATACACTAGCAGCAATATCCCTACTGTTTTAAGAAAAACAATAAACTCAAGAGAACAATAACATTCTCTTATACGAATGAAAGAAAGAACCCTAAAAGAAACAAGAAATAGATCACCCAATGAAGACTTACTTTATTTTTTTTTTGTCTCTCCTCTCTCTTCTTGGCATGCAAAGCCACATGAGTTCTCCTCTTTTCCTTTTTCCCCAAAGGAAAACCATGAGAGAGAGAGAGAGAGAGAGAGAGAGAGAGAGAGACGTGAGAGAGATGGGGCACCATCGGGTGCCCTCCTCCTTTCTCCGCCCGTTCACTTAAGTGATGGGTTGGGTCGAGTCCTCACTTGAGGCTGGACCCGACCCAATAAACTCCCCTCCAGCCTCAAGAGAGGGATCATACCTGCAAAATGAACAAAATTAATACACTGTCTTAAAAGAAGTCATAACAACTAGGTCTTTACACTTGTTATGCTTCTCTTTAGATAGAGACTTCTTCATCATATCTACAAGATTATTCTCTGTATATATCTTCTCTAACTGCATTAGTTTTTACTCAAGCACATCACGAATCCAATGGTATCTAACATCAATGTGCTTGGTCATTGAGTGAAATGCTGAATTCTTCGCCATGTGTATAGCACTTTGGCTATCACATGCAACACATAAGTCTTATGGCTAAGACCTATATCATGAAGAAAACTTTTCATCCATAACAACTCTTTACAGCTTCAGTAGCTGCAATATATTCTGCCTCTATAGTGGAAAAAGCAACACACTTCTGCAACCTAGACTGCCATGATACAACTCCCCCTGCAAAAGTAAAGACATAACAAGAAAGAGACTTTCTAGAGTTCAAGTCACCTACCATGTTTGCATCAACAAATCCTTTAGCTCTGGGTTAGATTCACCAAAATATAAACAATAATTGGAAGTATTTTTAAGATATCTTAAAATCCACTTCACTGCTACCCAATGCTCCTTGCCTGGATTTGATAAAAACCTGCTAACTACACCAACTGCATAAGCCAAGTTTGGGCGTGTGCAAACCACAACATACATGAGACTCCATACTGCTGAGGCATATGGTTACCTTCTCCATTCTTTCTTTTTCATCTGCTGAAGATGGACACTGCTCATTTCTCAATGTAAAATGTGCTGCTAAAGGCGTACTTACTATTTTAGCATCTTTCATGCTGAACTTGCTAAACGCATTTTCAATGTATTTCTCTTGTGATAATCACAACTTCTTGGTCTTCCTATCATGAACAATCCTCATGCCTAACAATTGTTGTGCTGGCCCCAAGTCTTTCATATTAAAAAACTTGCCCATGTCATTCTTTAATTAGCTAATCAATTGACAGTCATGTCCAACAATAAGCATGTCATCTACATATAAAAACAAGATAATGAAGTTACCTGATGAGAACTATCTAAAATAGACACAATGATCTACAACCGACCTGCAATACTTTTGATTTAGCATTAAATTTCTTGTACCACTACCTAGGTGCTTGTTTAAGTCCATACAAGTTCTTCTTTAACTTACAAACCATGTGTTTCTTCCTAGCAATTACAAAACCTTCTGCTGTGTCATGTAGATTTCTTCCTCTAGATCTCTATGAAAAAAAAAAAAAAACAATTTTTACATCTAACTACTTAAACTCCAAGTCTAGAGATGCTACCAAACCAAGTATTACCCTAATAGATGACATTTTGACCACATGAGAGAAAATTTCATCACAATCAATACCTCTTTTCTACTTGAAACCTTTCACCACTAACCGAGCTTTGTATCTCAACTTGCTTTGGCCATCATTTTTAAGCTTGTAGATCCACTTGTTTTGCAGCACTTTTTTTACCTTTTCGTAGCACTACCAAATCAAAAGCATGATTCTTATATTGAGATTTCATCTCTTCTCGCATAGCTTTAATCCATTCATCTTTATACACATCATCTAGATAGGATTCTAGCTCTCCACTATTTGTAAACATAATATATGCATTAGTAGAATATCTAGTAGATGGAATACACGTTCTTTTACTTCTCCCAGATTGCTCTTCATTTCGTTCTAAATGACAAGGAAACTCTCCCTCCAACTCATGCTTATACTCAGTTTGAGTCTCCATAGGACTGTCATCTGTATTCTACTCCTCTGCTTCTATTTCCTCTTCCTCTACGTTTTCATCAGTCTCACTATGCTGAGATGAAAGTTCTTTAGGCTTTGCATAAGTTGGCTCATGAACATCACTAGCATTCACACCTGACTTTGTGTCTCCCATGACATCTTCAATAGTCTGATACTTTCTAAAAGACAACATCATGATTTCTGTAGATTTTGTCATTATCCCATAACTTGTAACCAAATTCATCATCTGTATAACCAAGAAATATTAGAGGAATAACTTTATCATCTAGTTTGGTTCGATGTTCTTTAGGTACATGCATGAAAACTTTACAACAAAAAACTCTAAGGTGATCAGACTTAACCTCTTCATCTGACCAAACTCTCTGTGGAATATCTCCATCTAGAGGCACTGAAGGAGATCTGTTTATCAAATAAACTGCAGTACGCATTGCCTTTGTCCAAAAATACTTGGACAACTTAGAGCTAGATAGCAAAACTTCTTATTCTCTCAATTATAGTTCTGTTCATGCTTTCTGCAACTCCATTATGCTGTGAAGTATAAAGAATTGTCTTTTCATGTCTAATAACATGCTTTAGACAATATTCTCGTAGAGAAGAAGCTATGTACTTACCACCATTATCCATACGTAATCTCTTCATCTTCTTATGTCTCACGCTCAACTGCTGCATGAAAAGTCATGAAGATATTACTTACTTCACTTTTGCTTTTCATTGTAAAGGCCCACATCTTCCTAGATGCATTATCAATAAATATGACAAAATAAGATGCTCTATCTTTATATGTCACATTTATAGGTCCACGCACATATGAATAAATTAAATCTAATAAATCTTTAGTTTTTGAAGAGCACTTTTTCTAAAAAGAGATACTATGCAACTTACCATGCAAGCAATGATCACAAGGAGATAACTGTGCACCATCTACCTTTGATAACAAATTCTTTTTGGTGAGCAAATCGATTCCTCTTTGACTAATGTGACCTAACCTCTTATGCCATAAATATGAGGAAGTACCATCAGTAACCGCATTTACCTCCACACTACTGATTCGAGATTTCATACCATATAAAGAGCCAAATCTACTACCTCTAGCCAACACTAGTGCCCCTTTTGTTAATTTCCATCCTGCCTGACTAAATGAAGTACAATATCCATCTTCAATTAGTTTTCTTGTAAAAATCAGATTCATTCCGGATCTGGAACATGTCCCACTTCTCTCAAAGACAATTTGCATCCTGTGTTCGTCTCAATGCAAACATCTCCTATCCCAACAATCTTCGAAGTGTCACTATTGCCCATGTAAACTACTCCAAGATTGGCGGAGCCAGAAATTTTTGGCTATGGGGCACTAGTACATTGTATGTAAAAAATTTTTCAAATTAAAATATATATTATTTTAAAAATAAGGCAAATAATCATAGTTATGTGTTTAATCACATATTCTTACCTTTCGTGTTAAATCACAAGAATACAACCTGATCATCTGCAACTAAATACTTCAACTATGACTTAATGTAGCATAATTTACCTAACGATCGATAGCTGGAACACGTCTCCCATAGGAGACCCTGAAGCCAGCAGAATCACCAATGGAAAATATACGTGGATGACACTTCACTCTCAAGGTATCATCAATTTCTGCTTGCCACTAGTATTTGCAGGAAACATGCCACTATTGTTAAGACTAACCAAGGCAGTAATGGCTTAGAACCCACTACCCAAAGTACCAGATCTGCTTTCAAACTTTGACTTTGCAAGCTTCTTTTAGTAGGTAGAAGTTTCAGAATAAACTTCTCAGATGCCTCTCGCTGGTTGTTTACATCACCTACTTCACTATCATGAGAATTTTCAATTTTGTCAATCTTTTTTATGCATCTAACATAGTAACGTAAAAACAACTCAACATGGATGAAAGAACCTGCAAGTGTATATTCTAGGCCTTAGAATTTCTTTCACACTAATGTATTAAATCAAGGAAAAGAGAAAAAAGAACATTTTCAAGAGGGTAAATCTAGAGGAAAAGCGACAACTACAATAAGATGGGTGAACCAGTTCAGAGTTGCACCATTTTGAATGAGAGATCACTTGCTTGAATTGGATTGGTTTAACCATATTCTGAATGGTGAAAAGAAGAAAACAGGTAGGTCTGAAATGAGATTTGAACAACAGAAGTAATACATATCCTCAAGCATAGAAGAGAAATTCAACAGGAACAATGCATCAATGCTCCAAAGTTCCAGGCAGATTCACATTCGAATTCAAAATGTCTCCAGTTGAATGAGAACCCCTAACATCGTTAATTGTTCAATCCACAATGCAGATTCACATTCGAACTTTTTTGCCTCCACAAGAACGACAACCAGAAGGTAGAAACTGTGAGAGCAAAAGACCGTAACGAAGTAAGCGACCCGTTATCTAAAACATGTGTGAAATCTAACGAAGAATCTTTGACGTCCTCATTTCTCAAGCGCGATTCATATCACCAAACAAAAATCCTTTATAAATTAGACAAATTTGAAAATTGAGATTCACTACAGGAAAAATCCTATACATTAAGTGTGATCAGATTCACCGCTTCTTCATAAGTTTCCACCAATACTTAAGAAAAGAAACAAAGAAGCATAGCAGGAGCAACAGAGGAGGAGGAGACGGAAGCGAAGAGCTGCAATTGAAATAAGAGAGATTAGATCAAACGCCAGACTCTCAGACATTTACCACACTGCCAGCGATCCCAGTGTTGGCTTGGAGTTCTTAGTTGAAGTCTTGAAGAGAAAATCTCTGAATGAGATGCTTGCAGATTCTTCCACCATAGACGGAAGCACTAACCTCGCCTGGAGGCTGGAGCATAGCAAGGGAAAGAGGGCTGGAGGTAGAGGAAAACAGCAGGAAGGCAAAAAAAAATGAAAACCCAACACGACAACACCAATCTTATTGACGTAAGCAGCCAACAAAACAACCGTTTAACAATAAGAAATGATTCAAACGACTCAAGAAGAGAAAGAAAAAGCACTCATGTTGGAAACTTGGAAATGGCCCTGGCCCTTCGCGGCTTCGCCCCTTCCCCTTTCTGGTGAATGGTTGGTGCAATGGGCAGGAAAACAAAATGTTTCCCACTAATGTTTAAAAGCAATTTTAGGTTTCTCACGCTGTTCACTGTGGGGCCCGACCCAATTCTAGCATGGGCAACAGATAATGCATGCCTTGAAGCTTCCCATGTGAAGCTCCTTTTCACATGGAGCTTTATTGGGCTGGCATGGGTAGAGGCCCATGCCAGAGAGCTACTACCTGCTTTGTAGGATAAGAACAAATCTCTACATAGTGTGGCATGATATGATGCCCCAGTATCTAAAATCCATGTAAAATCACCATTCTAAACTGTAAAACGATCATTTTCTTTAGATAAAAATAACACTACCTCATCATCTGAAGCAACTGCAATGTACTCTTTTGGTTTCACATTCTCTTGACTCTTCTTTTTCTGTTCTTTTTCTTCTTTCCATTTCCTGCAATCAATCTTCGTGTGATCTGGAATACCACAGTGAAAGCATTTACCTATCATCTTGGACCTTGATTTAGACCTAGATTTTGATCGGTCATGCCATTTGTTACAGTTCTTCTGTCTGCCCCTGTCCCCTTCACTAGCACTTATGAGCTACTATTACCAAAAAACTTTCTCATTGTTTCTTCATTTAGAATGTTGTTGGTTACATGCTGCATTGTTAGGACACCATATGGAGCGGAGTTGCTCAAAGAAACAACTAAAGTCTACCAACTATCGAGAAGAGAACTGAGCAATAAGAGTGCTTGTAACTCATCATCTAATATCATTTTCATGGCCGTCAACTGATTGATGAGCTGCACTTCATTCAAATGCTCTGAGACAGGTTTTCCCTCTCTAAGTTTCAGATTTACCAATTGTTTAATCAAGAAAGCTTTGTTTTCAAATGTTTTCCTCTCATAAAGATAATGCAACTTCTGCCTTATTGACTTCGTGCTCGTCTCTGCAGATACCAAATGAAAGACATTGTCATCTAACCATTGTCTGATGATGCTAATAGTTCTTCTGTCCAATAACTTCTATTTTTCATTTGTCATATTCGCTAGCTTCTAATTCTCAATGGGTGCATACAAATCTTTATAATACAGCAAATCCTCCATTTTTGCTTTCTATATAGTCCAATTGTATTCATTTAAAGAGACCATCCTAGTGGGGGTCGACTCCATCATTCAATAAGAATGCACACAACAAACCTGTCTCTGATACCACTTTGTTATACATGTTTTCCCCCAAAAAGAATGCTTAAGAAGACAATAACCAGCCAAAAACAATTCTTAATGCTTACACAAACGTTTTCAAACTTCAAGCATGCATATATCCAATAATTACACAGCTAATGGCAGCCTTTAGCATCAACTAAAAAATCAAAACAAGCCGATTTCATAAGAGGGATTGCACAACTGCTAAAAATCGAAATACTTTGCTGCGAGCACAAAATCGAGTTTCTAACACCAATATTGCAGCAATATATGTCAAGGTATATGCTAGACAATGCAGAAAATAAGAGACAAGTTTACGTGGAAAAACCCCCAATAATGGGGTAAAAAATCACAGGCAAGAGAGTGACTTTCTATATATCAAAAAGGAGCCAAATACACCCATAACAATATCTCTATTTTAAGAAAAACAGTAAACTTAAGAGAACAATAACACTCTCTTATACAAATGAAAGAAATAGTTCCAAAAGAAACAAGAAAGAGATCACCCAATGAAGACTCTCTTCATTTTCTCTTTCTTTTTTTTGGTCTCTCCTCTCTCTTCTTGGCGTGTCGATCAACTTCTCTTCCTTGCCTTCCTCTTCTCCTTTTCTTCTTGCCGTGTGCAGCCACAAGAGTTCTCTCCTTTTCCTTTTTCCAAAAAAAAAAAAAAAACCACGAGAGAGAGAGAGAGAGAGAGGGATGTGAGAGAGATGGGGCACCATTGGGTGCCCTCCCCCTTTCTTCGCCCGTTCACTTAAGTGATGAGTCGGGTCGGGTCCTCACTTGAGGCTGGACCCGACCCAACACTCTCCTTGTTGTGTTGTTTCTCTCCCTTTCTCGTCTTTCCAAACCCTCTCTCCCTTTGTATGATTCGACTAAAAACAGGATGGGCCGCCGGTCATCTTGTCATTCTACCGGAAGCCAATCACCAGGACATGGGAGTCACCCACCACCAGCCCTCGTTGCCTGCCAGCCACAGGAGTCTCTCAATTAGTAAGTGCCTTGCCGGCCCGACATACCTTAACAGGCCTGTCTGGGCCACGGCGAAAGGAGGAAGAACATCACCCAGCCCGTTTTGACCCGGGCAGGGTAGCAGGCTGGCCCAGGCGTAAATGGTGCAGTTTAAATTGGTTCGGGTCAGGCCGACCCGACCCGATGCCCAGGCTTATTCAAACCAAATGAAAGTGGGGGAGAGGATCGATCTGTTTAGAGAAGCATTCTCTATGTAGGGCCGAATTATAAAATTTTAAATGTTTAAGAGGCATTAATATGTGAATGAAAAAAATTACTCACAAATATTAATATAAAAATAAGAAGTTTTTTTTTTCATGTGTGCCATTGCCCACACATGCCTCTGCCCTGGTGTTGGGTTGAATTCCTTTAATATGGAGGATCCACTCATTTTTGAAGCAATTATAGAGATTAAAAAGTGAGAGAAAAAAAGATTGATAAGAGAGAGAGAGAGAGAGAGAGAGAGAGAGAGAGAGAGAGAGACCCTTGCATGATGGGACACCTTGAAAAAAGAGAAAGGAATGGACAGACAGGAAAAAGAAGGAAAATGAAAGAAGAGAATTTAGGTTAATTTACAATAATGCCCCTAAAAATTTCAGAACTTGTTATCCAAATAAAAATATTTACTTTTCAATTATATGACCTGATTAAGAGTGTCACATGTACTTACAAAAACTATTGTATAAATAGCATAATTTTTGTTTTATGATTTCCATATTATTTATTTATTTTTATAGATCACAGTCAACGTTGTCTTTGGTCCATCTACGTTTCAAGTCTAGCGCCTTGATATGTCCCATTTCAAGAAGTTGTATGATGTTTAACATGGAAGCCTATTTTGACAACTAAAAAGCTTTATAAGATTGCATATTCAAGGAGTAATCAAACCAACCCTCTCAACAGAGGAGCTGATTACATTTTTCTGCAGCGGTAGTTACCTCACAGGCACAAAGGGGTATTCGATGGCTGAGTAGAAGCACTGCACTCAAGCATGGAAAGGTCGTTGGGGACAAACAATGAAGGGTAAAACTGTCACTTTAGCCAAGAGTCATTTCTTTCCGTCCCAATTAGGGGTGAACAATGAGTCGAGCTCGAGTTCATGAGTTGACTCATTCAAATAATCGAGTTGAGTTCGAGCTCAAAACATAACTGCCGAGTCGAGCTCAAGCCTTAATCGAGTTTGTCGAGCCTTAATCAAGTCGATATATTCAAACAAGTTTACGAGTTTGACTAACCTTAATCGAGTTGAGCTCGAGCTCAACACGTAACAATGAATATCAATTTTATTCAAATGAGTTTGTCGAGCCTTAATTGAGTCGAGCTCGAACTCAACACGCAACAATGAATATCAATTCTATTCAAACGAGTTTGTCGAGCCTTCGAGTCGAGCTCGAGCTCAATAGATAAATATCAATTCTATTCAAACGAATTTGTGGAGCCTTAATCGAGACGAGATCGAGCTCAACACGTAACTACCGAGTCGAGCTCGAGCTGCTTCCGTAAAGCTATTCTCGAGCTCGAGGTTTCATTAGTCGAGCCGAGCTCAAGCTGACTGAACCCAAGCTCGACTCTGCTCATATTCAACCCTAATCCCAATTTCTCCATTTTTTGAGGAATTAAAATTACACTATGCAATCTTTTCTTTTCCTTCCCTTTCCTTTCTTTTCCCTTCCATCCAAACACATCTTTTTTATTTTCCTCTTCTTTTCTTCCTCCTTAAGGAATGACCACCATTTCCATTTCCTTTCCCTCCTTTCCAAACACCATTTTACATTATCCCTTAGTTTCCTCCTCTTTAAGTGGACATCCAAACAAAGGAGAGCCTATCAACTTCCAGCCAAACATGGTGTAAGTCTACAGATTTGAGATTCTCAATTATCTCAAATCTGAGGCTATCAAATGCATCATAAATTATGCTAGAATTCAGTCTGGAATAGCTAGACATGCCCTAGAAACAAACCATTTTTATGGAACAGAAAGCTATCCTAGAACTCGTATTATCAAGTTCCTAAGGTGGTCAAGCTTCTTCAAACTCTGCAAACTGAAATTTGTAGAAACCCAGCCTCAGTCAATTAACCAAATATGTTTATGAAGTTGACATGTTGGAGTGGAAAACCTTTTTTACAGTTTGAAAAAAAAAAAGGTTTGATTAACGAGAAATATGTTTAGGAAGTTGGTAAAAATATGCTAAAAAAAGAAACCTGCTTTTTTTTTATGAAAATAGTTGTGGACAGCCTCCAACTAAATGCATGGGGAAATTGCCAATTACAGCCTTGAATCCACTAGATAGGCATAAAGATATACTAAGCAACTTCATGAAAACCAATAAATTCATCCAATGCACATGCTAGAACCAAGAAACCAAAGAAATTTGTTGCTAAGTGTATGCGTGATGCATGACTATAGGCATCCAAGATGCTGTTTTGCTATAAGTTTTCATGTGGATTAGGTTAATCATGACGTGATCGTAACCTCACATCTGCAAAGCCATAAATATATGCAAATGAGTGAATGCATACGAATTTGATCTCCTCCTTCTGAGGGAGCCTCATGAAGGTGGAGTTGAACTCTACTTGTACCCTTTCAAACAAAAGAAAAAGTAACAATAAAACAAACAAACGGGTTCAATGGTCCTGAGGAACAAAGGAGGATTGAAGAGCCGAGGTTTCAAGCATGGAAGCCTACCTTGCTTGAAATTTTTCCACACCAATTCCAAAGTTCTTTCCAGAGGTGTTCATTCTTCCTTCAAGAATACCACAAACAACAACTGCAAGGAGGAGAGGAGCTGGCCAAGAGGAGAGAATCCTACAGAGGAGATGGTGGCTAGGGGGAGAAGGAAAATGAGAAGAGAATGAGAAGAAGAAGAGGAAAAGGATACTTAGGATGGAAATGAGCACTACAAGAAAGCTCATCTTCCAAACTGCAGCAGAGCATCATAACTTTTCCATTTTTATAGAATACCATCTGTGATGATGCGCAGAACACTTTGCCAGAGAAAGGTGGATTTATGTAACATTTTGAACTGCAACGTAAATGTGCATTACATTATGTCCAACCTTCTCCTAATGCATTGTTCTTTTTAATCTCACAGCTGGCCCATGTTACTAGAAGTATGTTCACCCATTTATCTTTGACCTTCAACGTTGTGGGGTAGAAAACTCTCCTTTTTAATCTATCCCATTTTTTTTTTATTCTCACAAGTCCCCACATTTTTCTCTCATGATACATCATTATTTTGACATCCACCCATTTGATTTCACTATCCAGGTAGGGCTGTTCAATGAGTTGAGCTAACTCGAGTTTGACTCGAACTTGCATGATGAACTTGACTCAAGCTTGATTCGTTTATTAAACAAATTGAACTCGAGTTAAGAAATGAACTCTGTCACATAAACAAGTTGAGCCCGATTACGCAGGCTTGGCTCTGTAAACTCAATTAAGTTCAAAACAGAAAATATATAAATATATAAAATAAGCCTCATAAAGCTATCACAAAAGATAGATTGTTCAATTGGTATGCATGTGACTGCAGGTGGGAGGTTCAATGTTTAAATCTCTATGCTCCCTCTTTCTTAAAAAAGTCCCTTTTTTAATGAAATGCTCAACTCGGCTCAAGCCAATCCTCGGCTCGTACTTAATTGAGCTGAATTGAGCAAGTTCGAGTTTTTAGAGCTTGAGCTGAGTCGAGTTCTACCAAGCAGGCTTGACTACAAATGGTGATGATTGAATGGAGCCAATAAGTAAATTCAAATGGCGAAGACACAGTGGCTACACAAGTTAAAAGGAGAGGTTTGAAGGCAGTGGCGTGATGATTGGCAGGTGGCAGGTGCTAGTTCAAAGTCATTTTTAAGATTGTGTTCCATGATCATGCGAGCCTACTATATAGCAGTATATGTTCTTTCCATTTTCTGCTTTAACCTATATAGTGTTTGTTCTTTATAGATTAATATGCTCCACTCAATCCAGTGCACATTGGTTCATCTCAGCAATCTTTTTCTTTCTACATATTCTATTTGGTTATAGGCATTTCTTGATGTTTACCGGAACATGACAGAGAAAGAAGCATCAATGGATAAAATGAATTGTGGAGATGTTGGATTTGGTAAAACTGAAGTTGTTGCTTAGGGTATATGTTACGTTGTTGTAGGAATGCAGCTCATGGCTCTAACACCAACAGTTGTACTCACTAGGCGAAGTTATTTATGAACTATTTGCTTAACATCCAGATATTAAGGTTGGACTCTTGCATAGGTCCCAGGACTCCTAAGCAGGTGCTAGGAATGTTAAAATATTGGAATTCAATAGCATACCTTCTAGTCATTGTTGCTATTATTTTAAATCCTTGCTAGCCCTCAACTTTCTTAAATACATAATTGAAAGTGTATTTTTACCTCTCAGACTAGTGAAGTATATTTAGTAGTGTAAGGTAAAAACTTTGTTGCTATACTCAATTCTTCTCTCATGTGCACATATCCACGTTTCTGCAACTTACAAGGTAAGAAATAGTCAGTTTTACCTTGATTCTGGATCTTTTGTTGTTGGAAAAGGACCTAGAGTTTTGTAGAATCAGTCAAATTGGATGTCTTGCAGATGTTAGAAGAGATTGATGACAGCTTGTGGTTGCACTGCAGTTTTATTTACATGCAAAATATTGCAATCTTGCATATGACTATTTATACAGAAAAAGTTCAAAAGAAGAGATACTTCCTTGTTATCTCTTGCAAGAAATTACAAAACATAGAGCCTGACCTATTTGTATGAGGTCTGACAGATCTTGACACCTTTACCAAGGGTAGATCAAAGACTAGACTACGATGTTCTACACTATAACTTATGATCGTCATCTAAATCTTAACATGCTCTGAATTTGAAAAAGATGATATATTGGAAGATTTAAGTGGATCGTTAGAAATTAGAATACATGAATTGAAAGAAAGTATATTTGGAATATAGGAACACAAACTGATCTATGCAATGAATTAGTCTGGATGTAATATGAATGCACGCAAACTAGTTTCAAACACAGTTGAGATCTGGTTTCTAAGGTTTTGGACTTGAACCTAAAGCGATCTATGGTCTGAAGTCTAAAACATCTTGATCCAAATCTAAATTGAAGATCGGAATTAGGAACTATACAAATCTGTACTTTACGATCCAATTCAGAGACCTAAATTTGAGGTATAAGAATTTGGGGTTTTGGATCTAAGAGGTCAATTAAGGTTGAGATTTGGTTTCAATTCTAAAATCCAAACTTGTAGCATCTAAGTTCTTGATCCACCAAATTAGGATCTAATTTTATAAGGTCTGAAGTTATGATCCAAATTCTAAGATATGAGATCCAGAGTTCTAGGTATAATATCCAAAATATAATCTAGTTCATGAATGCACACACGACTATTATCTCCAGGCATGTGTTGCAACATTTGAATCCACTAAGGAATTCGAGCTAGCACGTAATGGGAATAACTAGATTCTTTGAATTTCCTATGGCTAATTTTGGCAGGTTTAAGGATGATAGATTTGTGAGACCTACCGGAGCTAAATTATAGGCTTTTGTACTTAAGTTAAATTACACAAGTTTTAAGTAGTAGGGGTTAAATTAGGCAGGACCTATCTAAAACAGCAATAATTTGAAAGCTTGCCACCTTAGGCCCAAAAATTGGGTTTGAAGATGAAACATTGTCACATATAATATCATGTTCAGGTGGCAAAAAATTTCTCAAGTATAATACACCAAAGTTGTATATATTGAAAAAAAATCTCGGCAAATTTTTAAACAAATTTAAAACATTTAATAAATCTTGAAAAATTATAAAAAATAAAAATTAATAAAAAATACAAAAATGCATATAATATGCGTTTTTTCACCTTTTTTTTTTATTTTCTAGCGTTTTCCTAAAAAACGCGTCTAATTACTGTTTTATATGACTGACTTATTTCTCGGACATTATATGTGTTTTTTTCGAATAATACACGTTTTATGTGACAATTGATGAAAAATAAGTTTGAATCCAGTAGTTATGCATTATGCCTTTGAGTTGCAAACAGTAACGGCAGTTACAACAATAGAGCTATTAGATCTACCCAATCTTAAAGCAAGTAAGGGTGAACAACGAGCCGAGCAACTCAAGCTCGACTCGTTAAAACTCGACTCGAAATCGAGTTTGAGCCGACTATTTCAATAAACTAGCCGAGCTCGAACTCATTTTTTCGACTCATTTTTTTATCGAGCGGAGCTCGAGCTCATTTTTCGACTCATTTTTTTAGTCGAGCCAGCTCGAATCGGCTCGAGCAAAAGCAATACTTATTTTGATTTTTTCGTTTTATCCCGTGCATTCTCTCTCCCCTCTTTCTTCTTCTTCTTCCACGCTTCATCCCATGCGTTCTCTCTCTGCTCTTTCTTCTTCTTCTTCTTCCCTCTTTCTTCTTCTTCTCCTTCGTATTTTTAGGGTATATGTTTTCAGTTCAAATGACATCAGCTGCTAAATCGTTTGGCATAATTTTACTATTGGTGAAGGCCCATGAATCTCCTTACAATATCGTTACATAAAAAAATGGCGTAACGTTTCAAGAATATGAGCAGAAAAGAGTTCATCCACCATAAATACAGTTGTTGAAGGATGCAACTAGAGAAATAGAAAAAAGTGGTTGGTTTCCTTACGTAAACTTTAAAAAATAAAATAAAATAAAGAGAGAGGTCGATTTGAAAACATAGACAATAATTCATCAGAAACAAATCATGGATATAACAATTCTTTAACTAAAGCCCCAAGAAACAATCATGTATATGACAATTATATAATCGTAACAACAAATCTGTTCATGTGTGTGTGTGTGTGTGGTAGTGACAATAGCATCTCACAAATTATGTGAACAAAATGATTGATGTTTTACATATATATGTCACTACATGAGAGACACTGTTTTACAATGATAACTTTAGAGGTCATGTATTTCACAAAATATTCAAATAATGATAGAGTTCTTTCCACTTCTAACTGGTCAAGTCTTGGTGGCATGTATGTATGTGAAGGGCTGAGTCAGCTCCTTAGCTGCCATCTCTATTTTGTGAAGATCTATTGATCTTTCTCGAATCTTTCCTCAAGTGTATATCTTATTTAATGTTTGATTAACAAGGACCTATTCCCAAACATATATTTTCAGTTCATGACATCAGCTGTTAAATCTTTTGAAATAATTTTACTATTGGTGGAGGCCCAGGAATCTCCTTACAATATTGTTACATCAAAAAGTTGCGAAACATTTCAAGAACATGAGTAAAAGACAGTTCATCCACCATATATGCAGTAGTTGAAGGATGCAACTAGAGAAATAAAATCAATTCTTTAACTAAAACCCTAAGAAACAATCATGTATATAACAATTATATAAACATAACAGCAAATCTATTCATATGTGTGTGTGCGTGTGTGTGTGTGTGGGACAGTGACAATAGCATCTTAGAAATTATGAGAACTAAAATGATTGATGTTTTACACATATATGTCACTACATGAGTGGCAGTGTTTTGTAATGATGACTTTAGAGGTCATGTATTTCACAAAATATTCAAATAATGATAGAATTCTTTTCACTTCTAACTGGTCATGTCTTGGTGGCTCATATGTATGTGAAGGGCTGAGTCAGCTCCTTAGCAGCCATCTCTATTTTGTGAAGACCTGCTCTTTCTTGGATCTTTCCTCAAGTGTGTATATATATTTGATGTTTGAATAAAGGTACCTATTCCCTAGCATATATTTTCAGTTCAACTGACATCAGCTTCTATTTGTTTTGAAACAATTTTACCATTGATGGAGGCCCAGGAATCTCCTTACAATATTGTTACATCAAAAAATTGTGAAACATTTCAAAAGCGTGAGCAGAAAACAGTTCATCCACCATATATGCAGTAGTTGAAAGATGCAACTAGAGAAATAAAATCAATTCTTTAACTAAAACCCCAAGAAACAATCATGTATATAATAATTATATAATCGTTACAGCAAATCTGTTCATATGTGTGTGTGTGTGTATGAGGCATTGACAATAGCATCTCACAAATTATGTGAACTAAAACGATTGATGCTTTACAAATATATGTCATTATATGAGTGACAGTGTATTTACAATGATAACTTTAGAGGTTATGTATTTCACAAAATATTCAAATAATGATAGAGTTCTTTTCACTTCTAACTGGTCTTTCTAACTGGTCAAGTCTTAGTGGCTCGTAGTCGTATGCATGTGAAGGGCTGAGTAAGCTCCTTAGGTGCCATCTCTATTTTGTGAAGATATGCTGATCTTTCTTGGATCTTTCCTCAAGTGTATATATATATTTGATGTTTGAATAAAGAGGCCTATTCCCTAGCATATATTTTCAGTTTAAATGACATCAGCTGCTAAATTTTTTGAAATAATTTTACTATTGGTGGAGGCCCAGGAATCTCCTTACAATATTGTAACATCAAAAAATTGCGAAACATTTCAAAAACATGAGTAGAAAACAGTCCATCCACCATATATGCAGTAGTTGAAAGATGCAACTAGAGAAATAAAATCAAATATTCACATGTATATTACAATCTTGGTGGCTCGTATGTATTTCATGAAATATTCAAATAATGATAGAGTTCTTTCCACTGGTCAAGTCTTCAATAGTTAAAGATGGTTGGTCGCTGCAGTGGTAATAATGGTTGACGAATGATGCAAACTAAAATGATCTATACCAATCAGGTCTTGGCTAGGTAAACATTTTTCTTTTCTACGAATTTTTGGAACTTACCAATTACTGAACTATGTATAGTTGGAATCTTCTTTCAGTTTTAAACAGATAGGGCTGCTAATTGTGTTGAACAAATTGGGATCGTTATATAATGTTTGAAGTTTGAACATCTTTCCTAGTCATCTTTATGAAAGTAAAGAAAAATGTCTAAGCAGGTACAGTGAGTTGGTTTCTCTATAATCCAGTAGAAAATGTCACTGGCCTAGATCTATAGCAATGATGGTGTAATTCGATGTCGATCTATACTGGTGAGATGTAGATAAGTTCCAAAGAGTGCAATTGTAAAGGACTTGGCATATCTATACCGGTGAAAAATGCTCAAATAATGATGACATTAGGCAAACAATTTAATATAAAAAGATAACGTTTAGCATATGGTGTTTGAGCACAATCAGATAGAAAGGACTACAATTGGCAATATCAAAATCACAACTTGTCGTGTCTTCCAATCATAGTGGTCATGACCAATCAACATCTGCTGCTGTAAAATAATACATAATCTTCCCCAGCTTTCACCATTCAAACGTGTTTGCTACGTGTAACTAACAAGTGACATATATAAATATATGTTTTCGTGTGATTCAGGAAATCTCTACCAAACTAATATACTTTTACTTGCATAATTTTTTATAGGAAAATGTGAGAAAGGACTTCAAACGCATCAACATCGCCAACACAGAATAAAGAGAAAAGGGTAATTGTACCAATAACTGAAAAAAAAAAGAACAATAAAATTTGCTGAAATAAAAAGGGGGGCAGCGATTGAAATGAGGGCATTTGCATAAGTCAACCGTGGCATCCTTGGAAAGCGATTTTCATTGCAGAAATGAATCAAAGACATTCCTGAAATTGCATTTTCTTCATTTTTGTTATGGTATTAAACTTGACTCGACTAAAAAAACTCGGGCTCAATTTTATGTAACTGAGGTAAGCCGAGTTTAAATGAGTCAAGTTCTTGTAACGCGAGCTTGACTCATTTAACATTTTGATTATAAATTTAAACTCAAGTCCACTTTGCCATCGACAACTCACTAATTTTCCCTTGGCACGTGAATCATTCATTAGAAAAGCATATAAGAACTTTTTAAATGAATACGTAAACGAGTACTAAGCATAAAAACAAAAGATCCAGAACACTTTTAATGCGTGCTGCTAAAGAGAAAAATAATGGATCCCTTTTTTGTACTAAGACTGGTAAACGTCCACAAACCACAAGCAGCCACGGTATATTTAATAAAGGTCATTGGTAATTCTTTATTATGGAAGCCAGACGACAATTTTTTCATGCATATGACCAAGAGCACTTCAAAAACTAATTGGCAATTTCATGCATATGACGTAGAGCCACCACCAATATATAAATAAGAAAAAGAATTGTCCGATGCATCAATATGAGAATAGGAGTTTTGTAGGTCAGTTGGGCAGTTAGCCACCCCCCTCCACCCCTATTCATGACCAAGTTCGTGATTTTTCTTGCAATTTGACAACTAAATGTAGTTTATCTTTCAAAAGTAGTATTGTTAGATAATTCTTTTAAATAAATTTTAAAAATACTCTCCACCCAAACGATTTTTATTGTCGATTGCATTAAAAATGTGCAGAGTGCAACGGACGGAGTGCAAGACAACTCACACTAAAAAAAACCAACATTCGAATCTCGTGCTTACTATCAAACAATAGCAAACATACTTCAGGTTTGCTCAAGCCTCAAATCATGCTAAAACCTCATAGGTATAGTTTTGAGGGTTTAATATGGCTTCCCTAGTGGAACCAAGGTAGGGCTCGCATGATAAATTAAAAAAAAATCACTTGTTTTATATAAAAATTTTAAAAAATAATATTTCAACTCTAATCAAGATTTATGAACTTTAATACCATTGGCTTCATCAAAATTTCTAGCTCCGTTTGCTCCTGTCCCAATGTACATTAAAAAAAAAGGGGGCCGTTTTCATAAATAAACATTATTAAAAAAAAGAGGTTCGTTTCCTCACGTAACATTAAAAAAATATTACAGAAAGAAATCGATTTTCGTAGGTAAACATTGAAAAACAAAAGAAATTATAGAAGAATGTCTCCAACAACCACGGTTGTACATGTGTCCAATGACTTCAATGATGCACGACAGAGGGCCACAAGGCATGTGAGACAAGGGGAGCGGCCGACTCTCACGGGGCCCTGTGGGTGCCTATTGCTACACCACATTTCCTGTATCAGAATGGCGCAACCGGTGGCACGGCAATATTAAACGTGCATCTAACCATCAAATTATAATATCTTAGCTCGTCTATATGATTCGCTCCAACAAGGCTTGAAAGAAAGTAAGAGGAAAGGAGCAGCAGTCAGTAGTCAATCGAATGGCTTCACTCATCAGTGATATCATTTTTGGGGTCTGTATTGTATTGGCGTGCGCATACCTCTTCCATGTCGTTTCCCGTAAAACCAGCAACCTCCCACCGGGGCCGGTGGGTTGGCCGCTCGTCGGTTCCCTGTTGCAACTCCACGGCTTGCCAAACGAGGCACTCGCGAGGCTCTCTAAGCAGTACGGCCCACTAATGAGCGTGTGGCTGGGGTGCAAAGCCACCGTGGTCGTCTCCTCCGCCGAGATGGCCGAGGAAGTAATGCACCGGCAGAACCACGTGTTCTCCGGCAAAATCTCCCTGGACGCAGCCACGGCCTTTGGGTACGACCAGCACTCTTTTGTGCTCAGTCAAGTCGGGCCAAGATGGCGGGCGCTGCGAAGGATGTCCAACAACGAGATGTTCACGCCAAGGCGACTGGATGCAATGAAGGGCCTCCGGGAGGAGAAGGTCGGAGCCCTAATTCAGCACATTCGCGAGGCGGCCGCCGATGGGCGCGCGGTTGATATCGGCGAGTGCGCCTTCTCCATCACCCAGAACTTGCTGGCCTGCACCCTCTTCTCTCAAGACATTGCAGATCTCAGCTCGGAGTTAACACCGGGAGGTTTCAAGAGCCTCGTGTACGAGATGTTGGAAATATTCTCGAAGCCGAACCTCTGCGACTTTTTTCCGGCTCTCAGGTGGATCGATCCTCAGGGCCTCCGGCGACGCAACGGAAATGCTCTAACTCGATTGTACGTGATCCTCGATCAATTGATCGATGAACACTTGAGGGCGTATGAAGCTGCGGCCGCAAAAGGAGAAGCCAAGAAGAAGGAGGATTTTCTGGATGTGCTCCTGGAGCTCACTAGGGACCCAAACTCAGGATTCACCAGAGAAAACATCAGGCCCTTGTTATCAGTAAGCTCACTTTACCGATCAATCTATTTGTCTAAGTTCTCACCGACGTCATCACATATCGTTGCCCATCAAATTCTTTGGTGTGATTTTCTTCTGATCTGCACGAACAGAACCAACTTCATCAACGCCGGTGGGAATCCACCCACGCATCCGCCAACTCGAGTCGATAGTACAACACCTGTGTGATGGTCACGTTTTAATTGCTTCATTTTGTACTTTAATTTTCTTGACACGTTTCATTTTCCTTTTTTTTTGGGCTAATCTTTAAACTTAGGTCGTAGATTTACTAGAATTTAAAAGTTATCTGCCACAGTTTTCTTTCTTTTAAAAATTCATATTCATTGAGAAGCGGCCTACCAAGATTCTTATTCTTGAAAAAAAAAAAAAAGAGTTTGAGTTGGAGGTAAAGGGTGAACACCACCAAGATTTCAACTAGTACCTGCCACACTCACCCAACCAGTTGTGTTACACCTGTGGGGCCTGTTGCAGTTTAAGCTTTTCATTGTCAATCAAAGTAAAACATCTACCTGACCTTGCTCTATTGTTATACAAAATATGTAGGACATCTTCATAGCCGGGAGTGAGAGTAGCGCTACCACCATAGAATGGGCAATGACAGAACTGCTTCGCCATCCAGACAAGATGGCTGCAGCCCAGTCCGAGCTAAAAAAAGCCATAGGTGCAGGCAGCTTTGTGAAAGAGTCCGACATCATGCACCTTCCTTACTTAACGGCGGTCATGAAGGAGACATTGAGGTTGCACACACCCGGACCAGTCCTACCACGAAGGGCAGATGCAACTACGACGTTAGGGGGCTTTACCATCCCTAAGCACACACCAATTCTTATAAATGTGTGGGCTATTAACAACGACGACACATTGTGGGATAAGCCCACCGCTTTTTTGCCAGAGAGGTTCATAGAATCGGATGTAAATTTCAATGGAAAGCATTTCCAGTTCATGCCATTTGGTGCTGGAAAGAGGATCTGCCCAGGCATTCCTCTAGCTTCCCGCACGGTTCTTCTGGTGTTGGCTTCTCTCATCAACTCATTTTCATGGACACCTTCCAACCAAGTAGCTCCGGAGGAACTTGATGTGAAGGCCAAGTTCAGGCTCGTACTACAGAAGGCAGCTCCTCTAAAAGCATTCCCTTCTCCATTAAAGGATATGTAGATGGCATTAATGTGGTGTTTAGACCATTCAGTTATATATATATATTTCCTAGACATTTACATTTGTCTTGATTTTGACGTATTCTCCTGATTAATTTGCTATCTGCTTTTGTTTCTACTAACATTGTTGCACTTTGCTCGAATATTACATGTAGTTTTTGTTGCACGCATGTTTCATGTGCATCACTTTGAGGGTGCTTAATATCTTTGAAAGATATTTTAAGGTGATTACGTTTTAAATTTCAGACGAAAGTGAATGTTTTTACATTGAGGAGGCAAAATAATTTGTGGAAATGGTTAAGAAGTGGTTGAAATATTTCTCTTGAACCTAACATACATATTCTTCATCATTCTCATGATGGGCGATCCATAATCAATAAAATGAATCTAACTTTTACCTGTCACATTGGGAGATCGGAGGCTGAAATATAATGATGCTTAGCCGCCTGTTCACAACTGCTATCATCCTCAACTGAAAGATAGAAAATTTCAAAAGAATGAGTCCTACTTACTCAATGAGCATCACACTATACAAGATAATAACAATTGGAAGATATTGACCATTCATAGATATCACTACATAAGCAACTTGCAAGCATATGTATTAAACTTGTTTGTTATTGGATCTCTAACTTTGTCATATCAATTCATTACATAGAATAGATTCGCTCTATCACATCAAGAGAGACTTGATCTCTACTCGAGGCCTCACACTTGAAGGACTTGGCCATTTGTGGAATCTTGCAAGTAGTGACCATTTTTTTCTTTTCTTTTTTCTATTTTTTTAAAATTTTTATAGAGGACTTGCTCCTTGCCCTTTACGGGCCATGCTTCTTGTGGGCTATCATTGGTCATCGTCCAGGCTCGCCGGCCAGTTATGATAGAGACTTGCTGATAAGTTTTATTAAAAGTCTCATATAAATCATTCTATGGCAGCTCCTTTTTTACAAATCAACCTTTACAAATATAACGAAACAAAACAACTTCAAATAGCTATGACATCTAAATTTTATTTGTTTAACATAACTTAACAAATAAGGGTTAAGCAAGATGCCTATCATGCTCCATTTCCTATGGCTGATAAACGACATGAGAATTAGCTGTTTTAACAATCTATGGCATATTTAAACATAACAATTTATGCATTAACAACTAAACAATCAAGAATCACTAAAAAAAAAATTCTTATACCGACATGTCGGCGCTGCCACGGTGGTGACTAATCTATATCGGTGATAATATCACCGGTATAAATTCGTATGACCGCTATAGCTTACGAACTGCTCGCCAGTTGCTCCTCCAGTCATTCTTATTCTTAAACATGCCCTTTTCGTGCAAAACCAAAAAGATCATGCACTTTCCTGCGGCGTTTCTTCTCCATTTCTGCCCTCACCTGATCCACTTTAGCGTTCTCCGGCAGTGGGAATCGGTTGAGGAACTTGCCCTGGCTACGCTCGACTTGGTGCCAGCGATCCTTCTTTTCCTCAACCTCCTTGCTCTCGACTTGGTGCCAGCGATCCTTCTTTTCCTCAACCTCCTTGCTCCCTTCACCGCTGATCTGAAGCACGCAGCCTCCCTCGATCTCCACCTTCACCTCCTCTTTCTTGACGGCTTTGAAGACGTGGGCTTCAGACGTCTCCTTCCAATCAATTTGAGTGTCGATTTGTTCCTCTTTCACGTTCTTCTTCTCCCTTCTTTTTTCCATTTGCTGCCTATGCCATCGATTGTGAGAACATCTAATTCTCTTGTTGTTTATCAGTCATAACAACTGGAGCATGATAGGTGTTTTGCTTAACCATGATTTGTTAAGTTATGTTAGACAAATAGAATTTTAGATGTCATAGTTATTTGAAGTTGTTTTGTCTTGTTATATTTGTAAAGGTTGATATGTAAGAAAGCAGCTATCTTATACTTGTTTATGTGAGACTTTTAATAAAACTTTTCAGCAAAACTCTATCGTGACTGGGCGCAAGGAGAGCCTAAGGGCGGTGACCAATGATAGCCCACAAGAGGCATGACCCGCAAGCGGCAAGGAGCAAGTCCTCTATAAAAAAAAAAAAGTTCACTATTGGCAAGATTCCACAAACTGGCAAGTCCTTCAAGTGTGAGGCCTCGAGTAGAGGGCAAGTCTCTCTTGAAGCGATAGAGCAAACCTAAGTAAGAAACTTATATGAGAAAGTTAGAGATCCAATAACAAATAAGTTTAATACATATGCTTGCAAGTTGCTTATGTGGTGATTGATATCTATGAATGGTCAATATCTTCCGATTGTTATGAACTTGCAGAGTGTGATGCTCATTGAGTTAGTAGGACTCATTCTTTTGAAATTTTCTCTTTTTCAGTTGAGCGAGATAGTAGTTGTGAGTAGGTGGTTAAGCATCATTATATTTTAGCCTTCCAGTTCCCACTGTGACAGGTAAAAGTTAGATTGATTTTATTGATTATACATTGCCTATCATGAGAATGATGAAGAATATGAATGTTAGGTCATGAGAATGATGAAGAATATGTATGTTAGGTTAAAGAGAAATATTTCAACCACTTCTTAACTATTTCCCCAAATAATTTTGCCTCTTCAAGGTAAAAAAACATTCACTTTTGTCTGAAATTCAAAATGTATCCACCTCGAAGTATCTTTTAGGGATATTAAAGACCCTCAAAGTGATGCAAATGAAACATGCGTGCAACAAAAACTACATGTAATATTCAAGCAAAGTGGGACAATATTAGCAGAAACAAAAGCAAATAGCAAATTAATTAGGAGAATACGTCAAAAACTATACAAATGTATATGTTTAGGAAATACATATGTCGATGTCTAGCCACATCTTATTTATACTATAGCTTATTAAATTGGGCTATATATATATATATATATATATAACTGAATGGTCTAAACACCACATTAATGCCATCTACATATCCTTTAATGGAGAAGGGAATGCTTTTAGAGGAGCTGCCTTCTGTAGTACGAGCCTGAACTTGGCCTTCACATCAAGTTCCTCCGGAGCTACTTGGTTGGAAGGTGTCCATGAAAATGAGTTGATGAGAGAAGCCAACACCAGAAGAACCGTGCGGGAAGCTAGAGGAATGCCTGGGCAGATCCTCTTTCCAGCACCAAATGGCATGAACTGGAAATGCTTTCCATTGAAATTTACATCCGATTCTATGAACCTCTCTGGCAAAAAAGCGGTGGGCTTATCCCACAATGTGTCGTCGTTGTTAATAGCCCACACATTTATAAGAATTGGTGTGTGCTTAGGGATGGTAAAGCCCCCTAACGTCGTAGTTGCATCTGCTCTTCGTGGTACGACTGGTCCGGGTGTGTGCAACCTCAGTGTCTCCTTCATGACAGCCATTAAGTAAGGGAGGTGCATGATGTCGGACTCTTTCACAAAGCTGCCTGCGCCTATGGCTTGTTTTAGCTCGGACTGGGCTGCAGCCATTTTGTCTGGATGGCGAAGCAGTTCTGTCATTGCCCATTCTATGGTTGTCGCGCTGCTCTCACTGCCGGCTATGAACATGTCCTACATATTTTGTATAACAATAGAGCAAGGTCACCTAGATGTTTTACTATGATTGACAATAAAAAGCTTAAAATGCAACAGGCCCCACAGGTGTAGCACAACTAGTTGGGTGAGTGTGGCAGGTTGTAGTTGAAATCTTGGTGGTGTTCACCCTTGCGAGTGACAAAATCTCTCAGCCCATTAGGGGAATTTGAAAATTTTTCTAAGGGGCACTATTTTAGAAAATCTCATTCCTTGAGGGGCCATTTGGAAATAGTAACATTATATTGTTGTCCTGCACATCTAACCCAAACCCAAAAAGTTGTTAGATTCATTGGACAGTAGGAGAGATGCATAAAACAATAACAACATAGTATTGCTGTTCCCAAACAGCCTCTAAAAGATACTTCTTAAGTAAACAACAAATAATTGTAAGGAATATATATAAGATAAATTTTGGGGTTGATATGGGTAACTGCCCACACAATATTATATGTAGTTTTTGACACTAGTTCCCTCCCAAGTAAAAACTTAAACATAACATATGTTTTGTCACGCTAAATGTTCAGAGCAGAGCACGTGTAAAGTGAGATCCATTTATCCAACAAGGCATACTTGAGTACTTGCTCTTCTATGCAACACTGCATAGAAAGGTGGTTATGTGCACTACTGTTTATAACCTCCCTAGCCCACTCTGTACGTACCAACATAAGATAGCTTGCGTAGTTTATAACCTCCCTAGCCCACTCTGTACGTATCAACATAAGATAGCTTGCCTAGGCCTTGCATATAACTAGATCTGGGCATTGGGCTGGCCCGGCCCACTAAGAGTTGGGCCTCGTCGGCCCGACGCCCGATACCCGAGCCCGGCCCCGGCTCGGCTCGATGAAAAATATATATATTTATTTAAAATATAAAATTAAAATTTTTGTATATAAAGTATATTGTTAATATTAAAATATATATTATTATTAAATAAAATTTTTAAAAATATTAATCTGGTCCCATCAGGCCTACTTGGGCCAGCCTGATATATTATTCGGCCTACTTTTAAGTGCTACATTGTTATTCCAAAGCACGTTATACGCATGATCATGTCTACCCAAAAAAACAAAAAAAAGGTGGACCATCCTACATTATGTAGATCAAAATACTCCTGATTATAAAAAGAAATCTTTTTTTTATAAAGATAAAAACGCTAATGAAAAGTTAAAGTCAAAAAAAAAACATTTCTTTATAATTTTTTTTTTAAAATACACTAACTCTCACTTTTTTTTTCTAGTGTTGGGTGCACCACCCTATTCAATTAGTGGAACTATGGAACCCCTAACATGTAACAGAGTTGTGTGTGCCACTGGGTGCATGCACATGCAACATACATGAAAGAAAAAAGGGGACATTTTAAAATTATTAAAAAAATGTCATTTTAAGTCGTTTCACTTTTTTCGACTTTCTCTTTCATCCTTTTTTTTTCATTTAAATGACGGCATTTTCATTATTAACTGTACTGGCCATGAATTTCGTGCACGTAGCCAGCTTCGCCCCAGCATGTCTTCTTTATCTTCCAAAATCCATTGACAGTGAAAATAACTTTTGGATCATCTGATTCTGAAGTGCAAGAATGAATTTTAGGAGTTTTTCCAGGAAGCTGACGGTCCATGATGTACAAAATCCTAATGCCTTATAAACACATATTTTTAGCATAAAAGGAACAGATGATCAAAAGCTGGGTGCTTGGTACTAAACCTTCTTGATGTCTAGATCAAGTAGATACTACTCCTACACTCGACTATACCTCATCAGTTTCTACCCCATAAACATTTGGAAAAAGAATATTGACGCTACTCAAAATTTTATGAGGGAATTAGGAGGTATGTACAGTTCTTCAAAAATTATATCCTAGAAATGCAATTACGCGTCAAAATATAGTAATATTGTTACATGAGGGGGCAGTTGATTCGTCTGAAATGTTGATTCTGAAATCAAAATCAAGAATGAATGAACGTCTCCTCAGGGAATTAGAGGAGCTGGAAGGCCCTCCAAATAAAACTTTTTTTTTTTCCCAAGAATAAGAATCTTGGTAGGCCGCTTCTCAATGAATATGAATTTCTAAAAGAAAGAAAACTGTAGCAGATAACTTTTAAATTCCGGTAAAATTACGAACTAAGTTTAAAGATTAACAAAAAAAAGGAAAATTAAAGTACAAAATGAAGCAACTAAAACGTGACCGTCGCACGCCTATCGACTCGAGTTGGCGGATGCGTGGGTGGATTCCCACCGGCGTTGATGAAGTTGGTTCTCTTCGTGTAGATCAGAAGAAAATTACAGCAAAGAATTTGATGGGTAACGATATGCGATGACGTCAGTGAGAACTTAGACAAATAGATTGATCGGTAAAGTGAGCTTACTGATAACAAGGGCCTGATGTTTTCTCTGGTGAATCCTGAGTTTGGGTCCCTAGTGAGCTCCAGGAGCACATCCAGAAAATCCTCCTTCTTCTTGGCTTCTCCTTTTGCGGCCGCAGCTTCATACGCCCTCAAGTGTTCATCGATCAATTGATCGAGGATCACGTACAATCGAGTTAGAGCATTTCCGTTGCGTCGCCGGAGGCCCTGAGGATCGATCCACCTGAGAGCCGGAAAAAAGTCGCAGAGGTTCGGCTTCGAGAATATTTCCAACATCTCGTACACGAGGCTCTTGAAACCTCCCGGTGTTAACTCCGAGCTGAGATCTGCAATGTCTTGAGAGAAGAGGGTGCAGGCCAGCAAGTTCTGGGTGATGGAGAAGGCGCACTCGCCGATATCAACCGCGCGGCCATCGGCGGCCGCCTCGCGAATGTGCTGAATTAGAGCTCCAACCTTCTCCTCCCGGAGGCCCTTCATTGCATCCAGTCGCCTTGGCGTGAACATCTCGTTGTTGGACATCCTTCGCAGCGCCCGCCATCTTGGCCCGACTTGACTGAGCACAAAAGAGTGCTGGTCGTACCCAAAGGCCGTGGCTGCGTCCAGGGAGATTTTGCCGGAGAACACGTGGTTCTGCCGGTGCATTACTTCCTCGGCCATCTCGGCGGAGGAGACGACCACGGTGGCTTTGCACCCCAGCCACACGCTCATGAGTGGGCCGTACTGCTTAGAGAGCCTCGCGAGTGCCTCGTTTGGCAAGCCGTGGAGTTGCAACAGGGAACCGACGAGCGGCCAACCCACCGGCCCCGGTGGGAGGTTGCTGGTTTTACGGGAAACGACATGGAAGAGGTATGAGCACGCCAATACAATACAGACCCCAAAAATGATATCACTGATGAGTAAAGCCATTCGTTCGACTGCTCCTCCTTTCTTTGCTAATCATATAGACGAGCTGTTCCTGGAGCTAATCATACAGACGAGCTGTCATTGGAGAATGAGTTGCGTGCACCGACACGCTATGCATAAATAAAAAAGGAGGAAGAAGTTGAGGTACGTTGGAATTTTTCCAAAATGAAATGTTATTATTTTTGAACTTTTTCATTATTGGATGACTCTCTTTTTTTATAACCAGCTTCGCTTGCAAGTGCCTGAACGTTCATTGACGTTCAAAAAATTGAAACATCATTTTCAGAAACACTCCATTGTTACTGAGCCCTAGAGGGCCACGTGAGAGGTTGGGAAGAGTCGACCGAGCATGCGCATGCACAGGGTTCTCTACTTAATTTATTAAGCTGTTCCTTGACTCTCATGCCTTGTGGACCTCTGTCTTGCGTGATTTAAGTCGTTGGCCACATCTAACAACGTGGTTGTTGGAGACATCCATCTTTGATTTCTTTGTTTTCTAATGTTTTCTTTGGAAAATCGACCTCTCTCTTTAATTTCTTTTGTTTTTTTAATGTTTACGTAAGGAAACCAACCTCCTTTTCTATTTCTGCTTTTAATATTTACTTAGGAAGACCGGCCTTTCTTTAATTTCTTTTTTTTTCCTAGTGTTTACTTATGAGAACGACCACTCCTTTTTTTTTTTTTAATGTTTAGTTAAGGAAGCTGATATTAAACCATGGCTTTAAAGTTTTACTTTGCTTTGAAGCTTGAGTGAACCTATAGTACATCCTTTCAACTCTGATCTTATACTTGCTGCCGCTTGTGATAGTGATCACGAGATTCAAATATTGGTGCTTTTGTTTTCAAATTGAATATGCAAAGGAATTCGATCTAGTTCAACACATACCTTAAGACAAAAGTCCTTGCATGTCTAGCTTGGCTTGTACATGAGTTCAGTTTTCAAAATCGTTCATATTTTAGTTAGACGTTTTGTTATTTTGTATGATGTTTGGTGTGCGTTAATAAAATTTGCTTTCACTTTGTGTCATACATTTAATTTCAAAATATGCACTCAGAATTATGTCCATGTAAGAATCAAGTAAGGTTATTTGCTACATGTCTGCGACAATAGTCATTACATGTGCTTGATCTAAACTAGCTTTCATAAAGATACATGTTTCCAAAATATATACTCGAATTGCACGTTTTCAAAATTGAACCAGTTTTCGAATCCATTTTTCAAAACTCTATCTTCTAACATGATTGACATCTAAACTCTAGATTGAAACTACCTAAATCTATATTAGGTTCACTATATGCCTTAGTCAAGACCCGGCACCATGCCCACTACTCACCCATGTTGGAATCCCAATGAAATCCTTATCCTAGTTAGGTTTACCTAAACCCGTTTTTAAATTCAGATATGTGGTGTCAACCTAGAAAGGATCCAGACCTTGTGAATTAGATTTCAGATGTTTGAATTTGGATCTAATTGGATCTGAATTTAGAAGATTGGATCCTGATTTATGTATTATATGTGGAGCACTTGATCTAGATTTCAAGTAAATTGGATCATGATTTTGGATCTTACATAAAATTGGATTTGGATATAACATCTACAACTTGGGATCTCATATCATAGAATTTGGATAATAATTTCAGACCTTATAGGATTAGTTCCATCTTATTTGGATCAAGAACTCATATCATACAACTTTAGATTTAAGAATTCTACTCAAATCTCAATCTTAGTTGACACTTAGATCCAAAACCCCAACTTCAAACCCTTAGTTTTAGGTCTCTAAATTGGATCACCACGAATAAATTTGGATTGTTTGTGAATCAAATCTTGATCTCAGATTTGGATATCAATGTTTAAGATTTTAGATCATAGATCTCTTTAGATCCATGTCCCAAAACCTTAAAACCCACATCTCAACTTTGTCTGGACCAAGTCTACTAGACATTTACATTAGATCTAGCGTTTGTTACATATATTGATAATTACATGGATCATGAACTGCATCCCTTGGTTCTAAATATATGTTCTTTCAGTTTATGCACTCCAATTGCTGATGATCTGCTTAGATCTTCCAAATCAAATCTTTTAAACTTTAAGGTACATTAGGATTTAGATGACAACCATAACTTACAATCTGGAATGCGTAACTAATCCTTGATCTAATTACCCTTGATAAAAGCATCGAGAATGGTCAGATCTCGTACCAATAGGTTCAGTCCTATCTCTCGTAATTTCTTGCAAGAAATAAAGAGACAAATATATTTTTGAACTTTTTTTTTTATATGAACCATCATATGCAAGATTGCAAAATTTCCCAATCAGTACCCTTCACATGAAGCAAGAGGGGTTGGACCCCACACATCAACAAGCAAAATCTTTTAGAGGATGAGAAGAAGACTTAACATGCTCTTTAGAGATAAGTTTACGCATTTTCCCAATAGTGCAGCTAAAACAAAAATGCATGTCATTTTCATCAAAACATAATTGATGTCTGCATAAGGGAAAAAGTTTGGCTCCTGCATGAACTAAACAAAGATGCCAAATCCCATCTTAACGGACTTTATTGAAACTAGTCTGAGCCTTATTGGAAGCTGAACTCAGGACAAAATGGGATGCGTCTGAGGTGTTGTTAAGGTAACTATCACGAATGCTTACATAATGAAAAGGTCCACTGTTTGCATACCAACTATTTCATTCACATATTGAATAGTAATAGCAGCGAAGGCCTTAGGTATGTACCGATGCTATGATTTTTTCTTCCACAAATCTGAGATGTGGCACTCTCATTCTTATTCCCTTCATTAGACCCTGTGACACATCTTAAAACCCTGTGACACATCCTTAGCCTCCACCATGGGCTCTGGCCATGCCAGCCCCAATATCGGCCTTGTTCCCTTGGAACTCCATTACTATCTTGCCCATTCGTTCTATTCTTTGCATGCCAGATAGATTGGAGCGACCTACTGAGCCTTGACATTGAACAAAAACGATTTCCACAGGGCATGATTTAATTCATTTGCAGAAGGAACACTTTTTTTATTTGCTTCTTTGGCAAATGAATTGAATCATGTGTGAACTATCGTAAACCTGTAAACTGAGCCATATTGAAGGAGCCTGGACGGTTTAGCTCGAGCCTGTCTTAAATTAAAGAACTGAGCTCGTAAAGAAGTATGTCGATTTGCTTTTAAAGAACGGGAATCTGATGATATGTTGGGAATCTCTGATGATAATCATCCATGCATGAAACACAACTTTCTGCCCGAAACTTGGATTGGTTTCCGCCTTTCTATGAAAGAAAGTTGGTTATCCGATATGGTGATCTAGCATGGCCCATGTTCCTATTATTATGCAACGCGGAGAAGAATTTCAGAAGTCAAGTCAGAGCTCACAGTTGTTGTTGACAAGTTGAAAAAAGGCATAGAAGTAAAACAAAAGAATTGTGCAATTCACTAGCCATCCCATGGGCCATGGCGTCTACTCTGGAAAAAGAAAATGGCATGACAACGCGTTTATACAAATGTGAAGACGACGGCTGTGTCCTTTAGGTCAAGGTCGCCTTTCACAGCGTACAAGGGTCCCTCAACCTTTCACATCTTCGAAAATTTCGCTTTCCACACTTCTTCTATTCAAAGGCCTTATTCTTCATCAGACATATCTTTTAACTTATCTTACGCTTCCAGAGTTTGATTATGCCCTACAAAAAAAAAAGGAAAAGAGCAAGACTAATGCCGTCTTTCTTTCTTTATTGTATTAGTTGATATAAAATTTGTAATAATACTAAATAAGTAACTAGAAAATGCACGCCCCAATAATATCAGCTTCTTAATTCGTGCTTAAAGATGTTGGCGGTTGGAATGGATGTTGGTTTTCAACTAGTTTTCATTTTAAATTGTTGAGACATATGTTGCAAATGACAGATCATTAACATGCAAGTTGAAGCAAGGTAAGAGCGACACCACAAAGCTTAAAATAAGCATAAGAGTACAAGGGATTGGATGAAAGCTTGACTCTCTTGTTAAACGATACCCACCCCAAAATTTTACTTTTTTTTTGTACAAACTTTTTTTGTAATTTAAGATATAAAAGGCACGGTTAGATTCAGCTAACCTTTCTGACTTTGGACCTACCGAATTAAAATAGTATAGTTTTGCTCCTACGCGGGGAAAGGCTTGCGATCTACTTTAAGTTTTATCAATAAAACGAGAAACAAAGGACGACAAAATTTGTTGTGGGTTGGGCTCGGAACGGTAGCTTCCTAAAAGTTGGCTGCTCAATCCCTCGTCAAAGATGCACAAATTCTAGAAAACGTTACTCATTGATAGGAGAAAAGTGGTTGAAATGCTTAGTTTCATCTCCAATGAGATGAGAGATCTTATAGGCCCAGATTACGGATTTGCTTCACGCTGAGCGTCGGTACACATAGCCTCACAACGAAAGAATTGGATGTTGGGACACTTATCACTTTATAGAAAAATTCTCAGAGATATATTAATTGCTGTTCATCTCAATAACACTTATCACTTTTTTTATTTGCACTCCAATTCCTGATGATTCCCTTAGATCTTCCAAATCAAATTTTCTTCAGCTTCAAGGTACATTAAGATTTAGACGACAACCATAACTTTGAATCTAGAATACGAGTCTGTTATCGTAGCAGGAGGGAATCCCATTTAGGCACCGCGCTAGCCCTGCGTGCCCCTATCCCATTGCGGGCGGAAAATGAATAGTCTTTGATCTGATTACCCCAGATAAAATCATCGGGAATGGTCAGATCTCATACCAATATGTTGAGTTCTATCTCTCGTAACCTTTTGTAAGAAATAAAGAGACTAAGTATATTTTTGAATTTTTTTTTTCATATAAACGGTCATATGCAAGATTGCAAAATTTTCCAGTTAGTACCCTTCACATGAAGCAAGAGGCGTTGGACCCCATAAATCAACATGCAAAATCTTTTCGAGGATGAGAAGGAGAATTAACATGCTTTTTAGAGGGAAGTTATGCATTTTCCCATAGTGCAGCTAAAACAAAAAATATGTATCACTTTTATCAAAACATAAATGATGTCTGCATAAGGGGCTATATTGAAACTAGTCTGAGCCTTGTTGGAAGCTGAACTAAGGACAAAAAGGGATGCGTTTGTGGCGTTGGTAAGGTTACTATCACGAATGTTTACAAAATGAAAAGGTCCACTGTTTGCATACCAGCTATTTCATTCACATATTGAATGGTCATAGCAGCGAAGGCCTTACGAATATCGTAATATCTACCAATGGTATGATTATTTCTTCCACAAATCTGAGATGTGGCACTCTCATTCTTATTCCCTTCATTAGACCCTGTGACACATCCTTAGCCTCCACCCTGGGCTCTGCCCTTGCCAGCCCCAACATCGGCCTCATTCCCTTGGATATACTAACTTTCAAGAGAGCACTAACTAGATTAGTATTGATGCCCACAAATTTCAGGGGTCTCTTATTTATGTCAACAACATAATGTTTCAATTGCAGGAACTGGAAATGGTATTGTCAAGGAAACAAAAACTTTCTGACCACCACCCAGAAGGTTGTGAACTGAGTGTGTTTGATGCAGAGGCTTGTTCAGGAGAAACAACAGTAGGAAAGGTGGATGTTGCTACAAAAGTTCTTCATAGCTTGATTCAGGTTCCCAGGGTACATATATGTCCTCCTTACATAATTGAGTCATCCTTTTCTTCCTTGTTTCTATTGCTTTTTACATTGCTACATGTCATAGTATCTATAGTGAGGAACAATTGGAACTAGTGTACATGATTTTTATGTTAAAATGCATTAAGATTTTGGTCTTTTTTTCTACTTGGGTTGCATAGCGGCCTGTCTCAATTGATGATCTGAAGGATGCTGATGAAGTTTTCTACACTTGAACAGCTGTGGATCTCTCCCCCTATTGGTAGTGTCACTCATTTTGCTAAAAGGTACGCCGTACTCTTGTTCATGTTAGTTGAATGCTGGTTGCTTGTTGTGCATGCTAACATTTAATTTAGATGTGATCAGTTATTTTGGTTATATAAACAAAAAATATATCTATAAGTTATGTTATTGTCTTGTCAAAAATCATACTGATATTTATGTTATTTTCTCAGGATGGACATTCAACAGCATGAACACCAAAATAACAGATGCAATCCTAGAAGCTTCCCCAGCTTTACCTTTAGTCACGAGCACCATGACAAGATATGGATTTTCTTGCAGGTAGGTGATAGGGGTTCTGCCTAAGTGCTTTTTCCCTTCCTGTCATCTTGCAATTGTGCACATGTTACTCATCAATGTCAATGTTGTTGTTGTATGGAAAATAGGATGCCTTATCTAGGTTGGATGCTGCCTTGGTTAAGAGGAAAGGAGATGGTTACCTCAAAGAGCTGCATTTATTGAGTTTACTAAACACCAACAAGCACTTGCGAAGTGATAGAATTCTAACCAAGGATTGGATCAACCAGTTCCGCCATTTCCATTACCTGAGAAGTTGTTTACAGACTATACTTCCCAATTCAAGGCACATGGTTATTCTGTAATAGAATTCTGCAAAGATTTCAAGTAGATCATGTAGCATACCAAAATCAATTTTAACCAATACTGAAGCACCAGACGTTGTTGTTGTTTTATGTGTGTCTCTTTTAGAATATTGATTTCTGTGTTGTTGAAGAAGAAAGTGTGTCTTCTTCTTGCCGTACGAATTTGTAGTTGTAGATGAGACTTTGTACTATATTACACATTTAGGTGTATCAAAATTTTATTTAGAAACCAATGATCTCTATATTGCGGCATAGTAAAAGTGTCACCGACAATTTTTTAGGTCATCGCCTTAATTCCGTAGAAGGTGTCCCATATATGCCATCCCGACACCTTGTCATTGAAGGGATTTACCGTCGCAACTTTCTTAGGCATTTTTAGTGGCATCCCATGTAAGCCACTATAAACAGTTAGTGGTGTGAAAGATTGTCACTGAAGGTTTGTTATCACCTCAAATTATTCCAAAAGATTATACCTCATTTACTTAAACATGATTATATTTTGTACGATGTTTGGTGTGCATTAATATAATTTGCTTTCACATTGTGTCATACATTTAATTTCAAAATATGCACTTAGAATTATGTCCATGTAAGAATCAAGTAAAGTTATTTGCTACATGTCTGCGACAATAGTCATTACATGTGCTTGATCTAAACTGGCTTTCATAAGGATACATGTTTCCAAAATATATGCTACATAAGGGATTTACCGTCGCAACTTTCTCAGGCGTTTTTTGTGGCATCCCATGTAAGCCACTATAAACGGTTAATGGTGTCGAAAGATTGTCACTGAAGATTTGTTATGAGCCCCAAATTATTCCAAAAGATTATACCTCACTTAAACATGATTTCAGTAATGTCAATTATTTTTATGGAAATTTTAATTTAATTTTAGACCATGGGCCCAATTTCACCCCAAAACGGACCTCTAGACCTATATCCAAGTCCAAATGCATGTTCTAAACCAAAAAACTAACTTCAGATCTATATTTAGATCCAAATCCAAGTCTTATATCCAAAATTCACATCTCAACCCGAAATACAAAGCCAAGATCCATAGTCGTGCCCGGCAAGGCGAAATTGAGTCCAAATTAGGAAAACGAATCCATAATACTGATCTCGGATCTAAACTAGATTCAAAACCAAAATTTGAATCCAAATCCAGAATTTCAACTCAAAATCCCAAGTTGAGGTCAAAATAACAATTTTCAACTGTATTTGGCCACGCGTGTAGGGGAGCAAGCCTCCATTTTGTTTTTCATCCCAACCTTGCGACAAAACTTTTAAAAATATGTTTTGAGCCCAAAACACCTCTCTAACCCTTGATCAGACCCTTGGGCATCGGTTCAAATGCGTTCACGATCGAGCAAACCCAATCTTGGTCTAAAACTTGCTTGTGACCTTCTCGAGTGAAACCGAACCCATTTTAACAAAAAAGACCATTTTACTCCTAAAAATATGTATTTTAAGTTTTTTTTTTTAATTGTGGGACCCCATGGGAGGTGAAAGTAGACCTCATTGCACCAAAAAGGGCCAATAAGGGGGGTGATGCCCCCTTTCACGCAGCGTGGCATGTAGTCAAGTGCCCAACTGGGCAATGCTTGGCCAGGTCGTATGCTTTGGCCAAGGCGCGCAACCGCACCAGGCGCTGTCGCGGCAATTGCATCCGCAACAGTAACCTGACGCGGCAGCATCAGGCGCTGTCGTGCTCGCCGCATAGCGCCCGCGGCTAGCCCTACCAACACCCCCCAATTAGGTGTTTGTAGGGCTAAGGGTCTATTAAAAAAAATAAAAAATGACTAAAAATATTTAGATTTCACATGAAAACTTATTAAATTCTAAACAATTTAAATTTTGAGTTTTGGTTTCAAAATACTCTATAAAATACCCTTAATAATACCCTCAAAACCTTTCTTCTCTTGGGTATAAACTAACCCTTGAATAACTTCTAGAGTTTTACCATTTGAGATTTTGAAAGTTCTTTCCTAAACACTCTCCACTCTCTTCTTCTCATTCTCTTCCCCTTCTTCTTCTTCTACAATCTCTTTAGCCGGTTTACTTATTCTCATTTTTTTTTTCTCTTCTTCATCTTCCCATTGCCATACAAGTAGCTCTAAATCTCATTTTTGAAGTCAATGGCTGTTCTTGAATGCAGCAAAAGCATGAGTAAGGTGAAATAAGACTTTATATTCTTTCTAAAATCGGCATGAGTTCCTTTCTTTATTCACTAAATATGTTCATTGTTTATGCTTGAAATGATGTCCACACATAGTTACTTGATTTTTCAATTAATATGTGAATGAACAGTAAAAGCAATTTCTTTGGTTGGGATTTTTTTGTTATTATGTTGACTTTTGTGGTTAAGATTTGACCAACCCGAGAAAACCCATATGAATGTGTATACGTTAAAATATATTTTATGACATTCTTATGTTTAACACTTCTCCTAATCACTCGATTAAGGATCACAATGAAAGCTTTCTTACATTATTAACTTTCCATTTCATGTATGTTTGTCATACCTCACCGAGGGATAAATAAATGTCTTTATGATAGATAAAATAATTATTCTTTTTCATGCTTATATTGTATCTTTTGAATCTTATTTTTCTAAAAGAATTTCAAAAGTAACAACCTTCTTCGTTAAACCCTTTATCTCTTTTTCTTTGATTTAACATTTTCTTTTATATACTTTCGTGTGTATATATATATATATATATACACACGTGTTTGTCAACTCTCTTTTCAAAACCCCCCCCCCCCTCTCTCTCTCTCTTTGATTTTAAATCCCTTCTTATATATATATATATATATATATATATATATATATATATATATCCCTCTTTTTGTTAAAAAATATTTCTTTCTTTTCAACAACTCTTTCCTTTTCTCTTTCTCTTTTTTTTTTTTGTTTAAAATCATTTTTAGAAACAACCACATATGTAAATGCATGTATGTATATGGATACATATATGTATAACTTTTTCTCTAAAATGACTTCTCCTTTCTAAGACATAAAATTTTAATTTTCATTTATTGACTTAATCATGCTTGATGGCATAAAACCTTATTCTAATTTCAAAAACTTTTCTTTCTTTACAAGAATATTTATGATAAAATGATAAAAAATATATAAGCAAGTGTATAGAACTTAGATATATGTGATAGTAAGAATGTTATTAAGTGAATGTAATACTAAGGATGAATGATTTTTTTTAACTATATAGAATCAATGCATTCACATTCACTTCACAAATGATCACAAACATTTATCTAAGGGAACTTAATTAACATTATATTGAGCTCTAGTTAGGTAATAATCGAATTATAGCGAAATCTTGAGCCTACTTAAGATATTAAGGAAATACTAAATTGATTCAAAAAAAATCTTCAAAAATACCTACGTTAGTCCTCAAAGTTTTCCAAATTATATGTATAAAGATTTCTTAATTTGAAAGTCTTTCAAAATGGCCTATCTCTCAAATGACACTTCAAAATTTTCTTAGTCAAAAGATTTTGTGATATCAATTCTTAAAATTATTTTCAAGCACCACACTACATTTAGGGTGAAGATGATGTTTACAAAATACATCAATGGTAAGCATAGTCCTTGAATTAGTTACCTCTGGTAAAAGCTTCAGGAATGCTCAATCCTCATACTGACGGGTGAGTCTCTTTTCCTCTCTTCTCAAAACAAAATCTTATCTTTTTTAAGCACTCCAAAATACAAAAACAATTTTGGGATGAAAATAAGATTATATATCTTGTACTGCTTGCTGAAGAATTTTTTTTTTTCAATGTGAAATGTTCAATACATATTAAAAAATGATGTGAGTTCAATTGATGCATTTCTTTACAGTTCCCTGGCATGCCTGCATTCTTGACCATTCTGAAAGGTCTCTTGCTGCACGCTGACAACATCGATTGCAGCATAGTTGAGATATAAGATCCTCTGTCATGGTCAGAGATGTCATTCAAAGTACCAATGTTGGAATTTTGTTTCTAATAATAAAGACAATGCCAAGAAAAGTGCAAGTTATGACAAATTGAGTATATGTATAAAATTGTTAGAAACTAGGATAGTAAGTATGAAAGCAAGACACTTTATAATAGGGAACCGACAACTAGAAACCCTTAAAGTAGGGCTGCACATGAGCCGAGTCGAGCTTGGCTGGCTCGAGCTCGACATGAGCTTTGAAACTTCAGCTCGAGCTCGACTAGGGTGACAGACTTCGAACTCGAGCTCAACTGGACGGCTCGCTTATCCTCGGTAAGTCAAACAGCGTGCGCTGCGCACACGGTCGCCCTGGCCTTCCTTTTCGCTGCATCAATGACGACGTGGAGTATGACATGAGGAGGAGGAAAGGCTGCCACTAATAACGAAGGTAAAAAAAGACGTGAGGGTGAAAAGAAACGTGGCGGGGTGAAGAGAGGGAAAAAAAAAGGAAAATTAAAAAACTTAAAACAAAAAATGAGATTAAGCGGGAAAGAAAAAAAAGGAAAGAAAATTTAAAACACAAAATAAAAAATGAGATTAAATCAAGCTGAGTCGAGTTTAATCGAGTCGAGTTCAACTAACTCGAACTCGACTCGTTAACATACTTGAGTTTATATTTAAGCTCGAGCTTGACTCGTATAAAAAACGACTTGAGTTCGAGTCGAGTTTATCGAGCGAGTTCGAATCGAGCTAGAGTTGGCTCGACTCGTTGTGCAGCCCTACTCAAAGGTTCAAATATCATTATAGGTCCACTGTCAATCATCTAACACATGATATTATAGTAGAACGATAATGGAAACTGTAAAGAAACACACACACATAGATCTAGACTTTTAAAGACTCAGACCTTGTGCTTTTGCAACTAATTGTTTTGTTGCTTGGTATCTGTAGGACTTAGTAGTCTCAAATTCTAGCTAGCTGAATGATCAAGAATATATATGTTAGATTAAAGAGAAATAGTTGAACCACTTGCTATCGATTTCCCCCAATTATTTTGCCTCTTCAATGAAAAAACATTCACTTTTATTTGAAATTCAAAATGTATCCACTTTAAAATAGCTGTTAAGATATTAAGCACTCTAAAAGTGATGCAAATGAAACATACATGCAACAAAAGTACCTATAATATTAGAGCAAAGTGCAAAAATGGTAGTAGAAAAAAAAGCAAATAGTACATTAATTAGGGTAAATGTGTAAGCGTTTAGGAAATACATACGTCGACGTCCAGTCACATCTTATTCATACTATAGCTTATCAAACTGGACTTTGGATATATATATATAACTACATTAGTGCCACCATCTACATCTCCGTTAATGGAGAAGCGAATGCTTTCAGAGGAATCGCCTTCTGGGGTACCAACCTGAACTTGGCCTTCACATCAACTTCCTCTGGAGAAGGCGTCCATGAAAATGAGTTGATCAGAGAAGCCAACACCAGAAGAACGATGCGGGAAGCCAGAGGAATGCCTGGACAGATCCTCTTTCCAGCACCAAAAGGCATGAACTGGAAATGCTTTCCATTGAAGTTTACATCTGATTCTATGAACCTCTCTGGCAAAAAATATGTGGGTTTATCCCACAATGTGTCATCACTGCCGAGCGCCCACACATTTATGAGCATTTGTGAGTGCTTGGGGATGGTGAAGCCCCCTAACGTCATAGTTGCATCTGCCCTTCGTGGTATGAGTGGCGCGGGCGGGTGTAACCTCAGCGTCTCCTTCATGACTGCCGCTAAGTAAGGGAGGTGCATGATGTCCGACTCTTTCACAAAGTTGGATGCACCTATGGCTTGTTTTAGCTCGGACCTAGCTGCAGCCATCTTGTCTGGATGGCGAAGCAGCTCTGTCATTGCCCATTCTATGGTGTTACTGCTAGTCTCACTGCCGGCCATGAACAGGTCCTGTGTATTGTTTGTATAACAATAGAGCAAGGTCAGGTAGATGCTTTAAAATGATAATAAAAAACTTTAAATATAAGAAGTCCTAAGGGTGTGACACGACTGGTTGGGTGAGTGGGCAGCCAGTCACTAGTTCAAATCTTGCTAGTCTTTACCCTTGCAAACACATGGTGGAGCAGTAAAATTTTGGCGGCTAGGGGGCACAGTATATGTAAACAACAAATTATTGTAAGCCATTGATTTAAAAATAAAGAAAAATTGTGGGCGTTTCCCCAAGGAAAAAAAATTAAACACTACATGTGACCTTGTCCTGCTTGATATTCATAGTAGGGCATGTGTAAAATGGGATCTTTTAGCCAACAACTCATATTATCGACTGTGCATGGTGCATGGGCTTGTACTTATAACCAACTTCGTATTAATTTCAGGAAAACTTACTTTAATTATACTCTGATTCCAAAGCAGGTGATATACACTATCATGTGAATACCATGAATATAATATTAAAAAAAAAATCTAACCTTCATTTTCATTATCAAAATCAAAATTCCACCAGAAATTAAAATTGGAGTTTTCATTCTAATCACATTCAATTCTAATTCCACCTTCGTTTTGATTCAAATAATTTCATTCTCAAAGCGGTCTCACAATCAAAATGCTGGGTTTTTGTTATTAATCGATTATAATTTTTCTATTTCAAAATTTCATTGATTCCTGGGAATCAAACGCCTGGTAAAAGTCTTTGAAGAGTTGGAACGCTCTCCAGCCCAATCTTTTTTTTTTTTCCGTCCCCAAGAATAAGAGTCTCGGTAGGCCGCCTTTTCAATGAAGAACACGAATTTTTAAAAGAAAGAAAACTGTAGCAGATGAGTTTTTTAATTGCTGAAAATTCCGTTAAATCTACAAACTAATTTTAAAGATTAACAAACTGAAAAATCAAACTAAACGTATGAAGAAAATTAAAGTACAAAAAGAAGCAATTAAAACGTGACGAACTTGACTTGTAGGTGGACTCCCACCGACTTTGATGAAGTTGATTCATTTAGTGATCAATATCAAAAGAATTTCATGTTGCAAGATAGAAACGTGATGACGTGCGAGAGAACTTGTGTATAATAGATTGATCGGCAAAGTGAGGTTACCAATAACAAGGGCCTGATGTTTTCTCTGGTGAATCCTGAGTTTGGATCCCTAGTGAGCTCCAGGAGAACGTCCAGGAAATCCTCGTTCTTTTTGGCTTCTCCTTTTGCAGCCGCAGCTTCATAGGCCCTCAAGTGTTTATCGATCAATTCATCGAGGATCGCGTACACTCGAGTTAGAGCGTTTCCATTGTGTCGCCGGAGGCCCTGAGGATCGATCCACCTGAGGGCCGGAAAAAAGTCGGAGAGGTTCGGCTTTAAGCATATTTCAAACATCTCGAACAAGATGCTCTTGAAACTTCCCGGCGTTAACTCCGAGCCGAGATCGACCATGTCTTGAGAGAAGAGCGTGCAGGCAATCAAGTTCAGGCTGGTGGCAAAGACGCACTCGTGGATATCAACAGCGCGCCCATGGGTGGACGCCTCGCGGACGTGCTGGAGGAGGGTTCGGACCTTCTCCTCCCGGAGGCCCTTCAGTCCATCCAGACGCCTTGGCGTGAACAGTTCGCTGTTGGACATCCTTCTCAGCTCCCGCCATCTTGGCCCGACCTGACTGAGCACAAAAGAGTGCTGGTCGTAACCCAAGGCCGTGGCCACGTCTGGGGAGACTCGGCCGGAGAGCACGTGTTTCTGCCGGTGCATTACCTCCTCGGCCATCTCGGCGGAGGAGACGACCACGGTGGCTTTGCACCCCAGCCACACCGTCATTAGTGGGCCGTACTGCTTAGAGAGCCTTGCGAGTGCCTCGTTTGGCAAGCCGCGGAGTTGCAACAGAGAACCGACGAGCGGCCAACTCACCGGCCCCGGTGGGAGGTTGCTGGTTTTACGGGAAACGAGATGGAAGAGGTATGCGCACGGCAATACAATACACAGCGCAAAAATGATGTCGCCGATGAGTGAAGGCATTCTATTGACTGCTGCTCCCTTCTTCTTCCTTTCTTCCAGCCCTTGTTGGAGGGAATCATATAGACGGGCTAAGTGGCCTTGGGGATATTATAATTTGATGGTTCGATGCAGATTTCCCTGGTTATATGTGTTGCACTATGTGGTGCACCAAACTTACTGTATCAGTATGGTTATATGTATCACAGTGGTGCAACAAACTTACTGTATCAGTATAATGACAAAAATACCTTTTATTTATACAAAAAAAGTTTTTGACAAGACAAAAATGAAAATAAAAAAAATGAAACTAATTGGGTCGTAAGAGTTTACCATAAACTACTTGTGCGCCAAAAGAAATTTGAAGCACTTTTATCATTTTTTGCAAAAAAAATGGATCAAAATTCATTTTTCTTTGCAATGTATTTTTCTTTTCCTTGGGTTGTTTTGAGAGGTGGTTTTACATTGACATGTCAAGAGTCTCTGAACGTTGACAGCGTTAATTGACGTTGGGAAAATTGAAACATCATTTTCACAAACACTCCATCATTACTTTATCTTTTGAATTATTCTGGTCTTCATAGAATAGCGGTAAATATGGATGACAATATATTCGATATGGATCATATATCTGGTTGAATCACTGTAGAAAAAGATAAAGGAAAAAAAAGTGTAATATCTGATTAAGAAATAGAATAAGATTTAGATTTAAGAAATGACATCCAACCATACTTAGATATAGATATACATAACTATACAAAAATTTTGTGGGTCAATATGATTAATGATAGAGATATTCTAAAAAAAGTTTGTAAGGACAAAAATAAAAATAAAGAAAATGAAAAACTTAAAAAAGACATTATTTTTTAAATAATTACCCAAATATCTTCTTTTTTCTTTTTTTACCTACATGGGTCGTGTGCATCACTCCCAAGAATGAGGGGTTGGTCGTTGGAGCGTTAAATCGATGCCGAAATGACAAAAATTTCTTCAGTATCAAAAGTATTCCCTGCAAGGCAAAATATGGAAAGGCTAACAGACGTTACGTTTGTAAAAATAAAAAATAAAAAAAAAACTTGTGTGAAAAGTAAAGACACCCACAGGGCCACGTGAGAGGTTCGCAAACTTTTGTAATTCGTTTGTAAAATGTCTTGATTTAAGTCATGGACACATGTACAAGGCGGTTGTTGGAGACATCCATCTTTGTTTCAAATCGACCTTTCTCTTTAATTTTTTTTTTTTAATGTTTACGTAAGGAAACCAGCCTCTTTTTTTTTTTAATTTCTCTAGTTGCATCCTTCAACTACTTATATGATGTATGAACTGTTTTCTGCTCATGTTCTTGAAATGTTTGGCCATTTTTTGATGTAACAATATTGTAAGGAGATTCGCGGGCCTTCATCAATAGTAAAATTATTTCAAAAGATTTAGCAGCTGATGTCATTTGAACTGAAAATATATACTAGGGAAAAGGTCCCCTTTATTCAAACATCAAATAATATATACACTGAGGAAAGATCCGAGAAAAATCAGCAGATCTTGACAAAATAGAGATAGCAGCTAAGGAGCTGACAGCCCTTCTACGAGCCACCAAGAATCCACACCCAAAATTAAAAAACAAACAAGTCACCAAGATTTACGAAAACATCTTCAGAGCATTCAAGAGATTCATGACAAAAGAGCCATGGTCTCTGTAACAGGTTGGCCTTTATCAATGGTTAATCTGTCCATCGGCCACAGTATCCCGTTGCTCCACTCAGGCCCCATCCTCCGACCTTCTATGGCCTGCCTTGTCCTCCTTCAAAGTAGACACGAGCACCCAATAATCTTTATGAAATCTAAGGATGTTGTCAAGAACAGCCAACTCACCTTCAAACATCCTCACACCGGTTGAAATCAGAACAGCCATGCGAATGGTACCATCACCAAAGTATCTAATGCCTGCCACCTCACAGGACCTAGTCAATTTCACATTAACAATGTTCATGAAGAGCCTTCTCCTCTTGCCTTCACAATACAGGCCCGAGCTCAGCCAGGTTCGGAAATTAGAAACTACATTGGGTGGCCTATTGCCCACACAAACTCTCCATACCTAATGCTTGAGCCTGCCAATAGGGAAAGGTTTCTCCCTGTGAAGAACTTGGTTCCTATACCACCAGATGCACCAAATGCAGCCGATATCATTTAGTTTATAAGGTTTTATCGACATAGGAATGATGGATTGTTGTCTTAGAAGTAACTTTTTTTTTTTTAATCATTGAGAGCTTCTATTAGTTTATCCTTTATGCTGTAACCCTCCCATTGGAAAGTGAGTTGCATGGTGCATGCTGTGCATCAAGGGAAAAAAAATAAAAGAGTTAGGGGTACTTTAGACATTTATTGATTTAGATTTTTAGCTTTTCAATTATTGTTTTTTTTTTTCATTGTAGGAGGCCTCCTTTTTTTTTTTTTTACTTATCAAGGGTACTCTGATGTTTATACCCACTTCGTGCACAATCTTTTGTGCACCACATGATGCATATAATCAGCTTAGCTACCGTCTGGTTGACACATGGATTGGGTTGTAGGAGTCGTCCATTGACTACTTGGTGCATTAAGAAAAACTTGAAGCATTTTTGTTACTTTTTGAAAAACATATCAATATACCACAATGTTATTTTTCTTACTTTCTACTTTTTCCTTTTTTTTTTTATGAGATGGTTCTCCTTTGACAACTAGCCATCTCGTATGTCATTATACATTTTCTTGTGGGCAAGTGGGAGGTGCTCATTTGACGACCAAATCTTCTCCTATAATTAGTTGTCTTTTTCTACAAATGTTTTCACCATTCTAAGGGGCCCCTGGGTAAGAAGAATACTCATGAAGTGTACAATGAATTTGTGCCAAATATTGGAACAGGTTCATGGAGCACTCCGTAAACATGCTCTCTATGAACCTGCCCCAATATTTGGGTTAGATTCATTAGACACTCATTGGTTGCCTCTGTTGCTAAAATGCCCCTAAATGTTTACTCATGTTGGGATCTGTTGTCAGTTTCTTTGTCTCTTATTAATCATTTTCTTTCTTAAAATTGTAAATCTAACAGTAGATTAATACATACGCTTTTGTATACCAAAATTGATTTTAAAAAATTTGGAGGGCTTTAGAAAAAATTAAAAAAAAGGCTATGAAAGTGACTCATTCATCAATACAAGGCTAGGCCATTCGATGCACCTTTACTGGGGGTAACTGAACTAGCCTCTTTACTGCACATTCATATATTTGTAAGTGTATGTTAAATCTTATATTCTCAAGATAAACCGAAGTTTCAAAAGATTGATAAATATTTTTGAAGTAATTTAAAAAGTGTTTGCTTTAAATTATGATGCCATGAGAGTAGGTAGAACTATGGTTAGAAATATTTTAATGAACACCCAATGATAGCAACATTACAGAGATCATATTGAAATGCAGAAATCTTAAATAGTTTAGAAAATAAATATATCAAAAAGAGATATTTTAAAATCATTTGAGTTCTTTCAATATTGTCATTAGAACTTAATTGTAAAAGATAATTTAGGCTTTAAGATAGTTTTGAAAATCAAAGTTTTTAATCTGTTTTCCTTTGATAAACTACTAATAAAGAGTATTTGCAAGTTTCTTATTTTGCAATGCATGACTTCAACTTGTCATGCTTTACAAAATAATATTCTTAATTTTTTTTAAAAAAATAATAATTTCAATTAGAGGGACAATAACCATAGTTTGATTCATCGTAGGACCCAAAAAAAGGAGAGGCAACTTTGTAATATTACAAAAGTTTGAAGGAGCATTTGATTTTAAAGATCAAGTGCTTTGTAAACAATAGAAAATATCATGATTTGTGAAATGTTTCCTTTTAAGTTTAAGGAAGCTTCAATATTTTGCTATTTAATTAATACCTGATTAGAGCTTGATAGGGTCCTATTAAAACTTCTTAAGTGAACACTGGTGTAATCCATAACTGCATCATGCATCATGTATGTATGTTAAAATAGTTTTTTCATATACTTAAGAAAGAGGTAAAATATTAACATACATCTATAAAGGAATAAAAAGGAAAACTTGTTGAAAATTGGTATGGGAAAATCCTCATTTAGTGAGTCAATCAAGGATGTTTAAAAGTTTGGGTGAGCTACGAAAAGACTAGAAATGAATGAATGGTTGAAATGGAGTGGAATATGGACGAAAATAAAAATTGGCATGCTCAATGCAAATTAATTGTATATAAAGTATATTTGGGTGTTTTCTCGAGTTGGACACGTTTCAACCTAAAAAATATAAGAAAATATCTCACCAAAAGTCCTTGCCATGGTAATGTAAATCAACAAACCAACAAACCACTAAGATTGAGAGAAAGAAAGCAAAAAAAAGGGATAAGAGAGAAAAATAATGGAAGAGAGAGTGACAAAAAGAGAGAGAGAGAGAAATAGATGGATTGAAATTATGAGCAACAAATGAAGATCAAAAGAGAGGAAAAATAAAAAGAGAAAGAGAGATATAGGGATAGATAGAAAGAGAAAGAGATATTTAAAGAGAAAGAGGACTTAAAGAGAGAGAGAGATTTAAAAGAGAGAAAAATAAGGAGAGCGACTTGGAAGAGAAAGAGTCAGAGAGAGAGAGATTTAGGCCCTGTTTGGATGAAGGAAAAGCTAGGAAACGGGAAGGATTCACAATTAATCCTTTGTTTGTTTAATTAATTAGAAAGAAGAGAAATGAAAGAAAATTAAAAAGTTCATTTGGAAAAGGAAAGGGAGGAAAAGAATGTCCACTCACACACAAGAATGCTGACTGCTAACTTTCCTTTTCTTAAATGGACATTAGACGTCAGCATTTTACTTTTTTACAAGATTAATATTTCTTTATCTTCTCCTCCAATCAAATCTTTTGAAAAAAAAAAATCACGAGTCAAGACTATCCCCTTTAAATGCTTGTGATAAATGTTACCATGACAAAAATGTTTAAGTAATAAAAGGGTACTCCCTGCAAGGGCAAAACATGAAACAGAGACAAAAAAAAAATTACGTTTGGTAAAAAGTAAAAAAAAAAAAAGGAAAAAGCATTTTGTGAAAAAACAAAAAGGCCACCCAACAGAGCCACGTGAGAGGCCTGGAAAAATCGACTACTGTTTAGACCCATACCATTCGATGGCCGCCTTATTTTCATGCCTTCAATTTCAAACTTGCTTTTTAAGATTGCACAAGAATAATGCACAACCACCGGATTCAAACTTATTTTTCAACTCCATTACCGTGCCCGCCACCGTTTGCGACCCACAGGAATAATGCACAACCACCGTTTGAGGATGAGCTGCCTCATTGCCCGTTTGGTTATGCATCTTGTTCTATTTGATTTTGTTTGTTTTATCAATAAAAAGTCAAGTAAAAAAGATATTTAAAAATTTTAATTAAAAAAACTAATAAATACAAACTACAATTATCTAAGTTCAGTAGTCAAAAATGCAAGAAAAGATCATGAACTTGGTCATGAATTCATGGGCAATTCCTGGATTTCCCCAACCCCTAAAGTTGTCAATTAGTTTTTGAAGTTTTGTAGGTTATACATATACATATAATTGTCAACTGGTTCCCAGATGCCAGCTTCCATAATAAAGAATTACCACGGTCCTTGAGGGGGTGTTTGACGACCTTGAATTTTGCTTTTAGAATCAAACTACTAGATGCATATTTCCACCTTAAATTAGAATTAGAATGAAAATGTCAATCTAGTTTCTCTTTGTGTTTGATAGTTTGGAATTTTGATTCAGGAACTGAAAATATCCCGTTTGATAAAAAATGAATTAAAAATTCAACAATTGATGAATTAAAACCTTCATATTGTGTGTTTCAAAGAGAAATGAAAAAATTCTGAAATTCTTGAATCATAAGTCCAACCTTCTATGCTAGAATCACAATTGTGGAACTTTTGATTCAAGAATGAGTTTATAATTTTGGAACCAAAATTCTTGGTTTGATACCACAAAATTCTCAATTCCTCAAAAATATGAATTTTAATTCTAAAATTCCACAATTCCAGCATGATCAAACCAGGGGCGGAGCCAGGAATTTTTAATGGCAAGCGCTGAACTATAGTTTTAAACTATAATTTTTGAAGTGAAGTTTTTAAACTTTAAAAAAAAAAGAGAGAGACGGAGACCTCTTTAGTCATCAGCTTTGGCAGAAAACATTAAAAGCATTCTGGATTTTCCTATGTTCAGTACCCATCAGTTTACGTATTCAGAGTTCTTATATCTTTTTCTAACAATTGTCATCCTTTCTTGTTGTGTAACCCTCATTCCGCCTATTTTGTTCCCCTTTTTTAGTGTACTTGCCATTTCAACTTCCTCTAATTAACGAGGGATGTCAACGACTGTATCTTCTGGTTCAAATCAGACTTCAATACAAACAAGGAAAAGTCGTATATGAATCTGAATCCGAAATCTGATTTCACAATCGAATCCGATGTGGATCCAATTTTTACTTTCATATTCGAATTCGAATCAAAAGTTTGAACCAAATTTGGCCGGTTTTCAAAATATAAGAGCACTAGATATAAGAATTTTTTTTAAAGATCAATCCGATCCAAATCTATATCTGATATGATCAGACATTTATGTGTATGTGAATCCAATTGGCTAGTTATATATATCTGAATCTGAACCCTAACCCAATTGGATGTCATTTCTTCAATGCAAATCTGATCTAATTTCTTAATCGAATAACAATTTTTTTTTTTTTTTTTCATATCCAATCTTTTCAGAATGGTTCGGTTGGATATCTGATCTAAATCAGATATATTGAGATCCCTTTCTCTAATCCCATGTCACCTCATACTTTGTGAAAGCCAGACTTGCTAAGTTGACCCCCTTGGCCGTTTTACCATTTCAACCTTCACCTTTAGAAAAACCTAGAAATCTATCCATCAACAGTAATTCAAACTCAATTAGCACAATCTTGGATTCATCTTATGTAGAAAAGGCTTATTTCCAGCTCACCAATGCTCAACCCGCCAAAATTAGCCACAGGAAATTCAAAGAATCTAGTTCTTCCCAAAACATGCTAGCTTGAATTCCTTGGTGGATTCAAGGTTGCAACACATGCCTCTCGAGACAATAGTCATCCTTGCATGTGCATTCAATAACTATATTATATTTTGGATATTACGTCTAGAACTCTGGATCTCATATATTAGGATTACCACTTCAGACCTTATAAGATTAGATCAAATTTGGATTTAGATTTCAGATTTCCATGTTATTTGGATCAAAAACTTAGATGCTACTAGTTTGGACTTTAGAATTGAAACTAGATCTCAACCTTAGTTGACCTCTTACATCCAAAACCTCCAATTTCAAACCCTCAGATTTAGATCTCCGAATTGGATCATAAAGTACTGATTTCTATAGTTCCTAAATCTGATCTTCAATTTAGATTTGGATCAAGATATTTTGGACTTCAGACCATACATCTATTTAGGTCCAAGTCCCAAAACCTTAGAATCTATATATCAACTTTGTTTGAAACTAGTTTGGATTCATCCATATTACATCCAGGCTAATTCATTGCATAGATTGATGATGATACTAATCGTGAACTCTATACCTATATTCCAAATATACTTTCTTTCAATTCATGTACTCTAATTTCTAATGATCCACTTAAACCTTCCAATATATCATTTTTTCAAATTCGGTGCACGTTAAGAATTAGATGACAATCATAATTTATAATGTAGGATATTTAGTCTAGTCCATGATCTAATTAGTCTTGGTAAAGGTGCCAAAACTATTAGATCTCGTACCGACTGGTCGGGTTCTATCTCTTATAATTTCTTGCAAGAGGTAAAGAGGAAAGTATATCTTTAACTTTTTCCGTATAAATGGTCGTATGTAAGATGGTGAAATTTTGCATGTAAACAAACCCATAGTGCAACCACTCACTGTAATCAATCTCTTCTAACATCTACAAGACATCCGATTTGACTGATTGTATACAACTCTACATCCTTTTCCAACATCAAAAGATAAGGAATCAAGGCACAACCAACTATTTCCTAGCTTGAAAAGATTGCTCAGATGAACCAATGTGCATGGATTCATTGGAACACATTAATCTATAAAGAACAAACACTATATTGGTCTAAAACAGCAAACGGAAAGAATACATATTCTACTATGTAGTAGCCTTGCATGAACATGGAACACAATGTTCAAAATGACTTTGAAGTAGCACCTTTGGCATGATATTTGTACTAAAACACCTATCTAACCCTTGATCCGACCCTTGGGCATAGATCTGAGCGTGTTTGTGATCGAGCAAACCCAATGTGGGTCTAAAATGTGCTCGGAACCTCCCAAATTGAAACTGGACTCATTCATAAATGATCATTTTACCTCTCAAAATATGCATTTTATGTTCTTTTTTTTTTTAAAAAAATTGCAGGACCCCATGGGAGGCCAAAACTGCCCTCATTGACCCAAATGGGCCAATAAGGGGGCATTTCACCCCCTTTCAAGCAGCCTGGTGCTGCCAGGTAACCTAGCCGGCCAACGCACGACCAGGTTGTGCGGTGGCGAAGGCCCATGGCGGCGCTAGACTCCAACCTGACATGGCCGCACGAGGTGCTGTTGCGCTTGCCACGTAGTGCACGTGGCTAGCCCGGCAAACACCTCCAAATGGGTGTTTGTAGGGTTAAGGGCCCATCTCCTTTGGTCAAGCCATATTAAAAAAAACGAAAATAATAAAAAATAGTTGGATTTCACATGAAAATCTTGTTAAAGTAAAAAAAAAAAAAATCAGTTTTTGAGTTTTGGCTTCAAACCTCTCTATAAATACCTCCAAAAATGTCCAAAAAATCTTCTCTCTTGAATATGAGCTAACCCTTGAAAAACTTTTAGAGTTTTTCTATTTGAGATTTTAGAAGTTTTTCCTTAGCTCTCTCCACTCTCTTTTTCTCGTTACTCCTTTTTCAACCTGGAACAAGCTTTTTCTTCAACTATCATTCTTGAAGGAGGTACAAATAGGGATGTCAACGGATCGGATATCCGATCCTCCGATCCGAATCGCTTGTAAAAAATCGGATATGGTTAGTAATTTGACATCCGATTGAGAAATCGGATCGGATTCGGATTTAAGAAGTAACATCCGATCGGATACGGATTCAGTTTTAAGTAAATATCCGATCCGATATTGAACCATCTTATCCGATCGGATACGGATTCAGTTTTAAGTAAATATCTGATCGGATACTTAACCATCTTAACAAGTATATCCGAATCCGAATTACAGCTTGATATCCGAATCCGAACCGTGATATATCCGAATCCAAGTGAAGTGCTGACATCCGAATCTAAGATTGTGTTGGTGACCCCATGTTTTGAAGTAGAGACCTATGAATGGTTAGCCAAAAAGTCTAACCAAGCGCACCAACTTAAAGTTATGATATAAATATAATATAAACTTTATATGAGGTATAATCTGATTAATAGTGATTGTTTTTATGAAGTTGCATATAACGATATAAACTATTTATACCATTTAACTTAAACTATTTAAAACTATATCATATAAAACTAATAAAATAATAATTAATATTAAATTTAATTAAATGTTTTTCTGTAAACAAGCAAACTATTATAGTTAAGGCATCAACTAAACAGGATATCTTAAATAATGTATTTATTTTGTATAATCATATAATATGTCCAAAAGTCTTAGATATTTCATATATAACACATAATTCACAAATTTGAAAACAAAAGCCTTTAACTATTAAGAAAACAACACATTGTTTGATTTAATAAACTATCTTACATATCATTGGAGTAATTATAAAATTTTATGTAAAGAATAATTATAGTAATAAAGCTAAGAGGATTAATAAATTATTTTATATTATTAAACACTCTTTTTACGGGTGTAACACAAATTATTTTAATTAACTCAATAAAATGAGAAAAAAGAGAAGTTAAATAATATTTTTTAATGATAAATAATATGGGTGTCACGATTTAATAATTGACAATAAGTGATCAACTGATCATCATGAAATAATAGTTTACTCAATTTAAAATATGTTATTCGTTACAAATAAACCAATTAATGTTCAATGTTCACAATTTTGATAACGAAAGCATGAAAGCTTCTTAATCGTGTATTTTAGCAGGAAATCTTAAATAATATATTTATTTAATTAAAAATAATAAAAAAACTTCAATCAAAAAATTCAAAAAAATGAGAATTTTTAAAATATGAAAAAGACATTTTTTAAAGCTATAAATTTTAATAGACTATTATGTCAAATTGGTTTCAAGTATAGCTATATTATATATTTATGAAAGTAAAGGTGTCAAGAAAAACTATTGGCATGTATGTCACTTATGAAAAAAAAGTTGATAGCAAACAAACTGCTAAACTGCTAAACTCATAAAATAAAAAAAGTTGATAGAAAATCTTAAACGCATAATCGCAAATAAATATATTTAATATAAAAAATATGCTATACTCATAAAAAAATTATTTATCAAATAAATTCTTATCCAAAAGTCGTAGGTGTTTGATATATAATACATAATTCACAAATTTGAAAACAAAAACTTTAACTAGTAGCAAAATAACAAATTGTTCGATTTAATAAATTATCTGATATATCAAATAATAGCTTTTTTATATACTATATACTTAGAAGTTGTTTTGTTGCCAGAGTCAAACTATAGTTTTAAAATTTAAAATGAAGACAAAACATAATTTTTAAAATTTTTTTTAGCACTGAGTCACCCGAACTCTTTTATTTTAATGTCGCACCCACGTCACATCAAGTCAGGTGTGCACCGAACATGGGTGCGACTCCGACTTACACCCGAGTCCAGTTAGAATGTCATATTATTAAATTATTTATATAATATATGTTCTGAAATTTTCAACTTTCTTTAGGTTGGACGAAATTAAAAAACCATAGTTTTTTAAATTACTTATATTACAATTTTCAACTATCTATAGGTTGGACGAAATTAAAAAACCATAGTTTTTCCTTGAAGTTCAATTTAAGTTGATCAAATTTAAAATGAAAATAAAGCTTCCCGCCCATTTTGTTTGCTTGTAAAAGCAATCGTTTTTATTGGTTGTTAAATGAACGTTATTGAAGATGATTGGTGGGTGTCCTTTCTTCTTTCCTACGGCTCAAAGGAAAAACAAAAAAGGAAACAAGAAAAGGAAACAAAAAAAAGAAGAAGAATTGCTTGACGTTCTTGACGTTCTTCCTTCCCTGCACCGTTCCTCCCTGCACCAAAGATTCGAAGAATAACCCTTGCCATTCTTCCCCTCTTTTCTTCTCCTCTAATACCCTTTTTTCCCTAAAATATCTTGATCGCATAATCTGCCTTTTTTGGTCATTCGTTCTGTAGTCAATTTTTTGCTCTACTGCCAACAAAAGATTATTCACTATGATTTGAACCCTGGAAATGTTCTTTTTGATGAGGTCGGTATTGAAAAGTGACTGATTTTGGTCTAAGCAAGGTAGTGGATGATGATGTGGGATCCCAATGGATGGAACTTAGATCCCAATGGATGCAAACTTGCTTATGAGTTATGAGCCTGCATTATATCGTCTCAAATGAATTTATACACAATCCTTTTCAAAATAGTTTAGTGACCGATGATAGATATAAAGTTAATAATACACGACAGTGAGGGCCTCTGAGTTGGAGCAGCAGAAAAGGGAGAGAGGAGAAGGGGACATGTAATCACCCCAAATTTTTCTAAAGGACTATGATGTTTTATCCAAGTGCGAAATTCAAATTTAGGCACAAGATTTCCAAAATACTACTCTCAGATCCAAATTAAATCCAAAATAGAACTCTCAGATCCAAATTAAATGCAAAATACTACTTTTAGATCCAAAACCCAAGTTCAATCCAAATCAATCATTTAAGACTGATTTGCCCCTCCTTTTGACCATAAAACCTCCTTTAGAGGGTGATTTTAGTCTTTTTCAAACAAGACCGATTTGCCCCTCCTTTTGACCAAAAAACCTTCTTTTAGAGGGTGATTTTAGTTTTTTTCAAACAAGACCGATTTGCCCCTCCTTTTGACCAAAAAACCTTCTTTTAGAGGGTGATTTTAGTCTTTTTCAAACAAGACCGTTTTGCCCCTCCTTTTGACCAAAAAACCTTCTTTTAGAGGGTGATTTTAGTATTTTTTTTTAAACAAGACCGATTTGCCCCTCCTTTTGACCAAAAAACCTTCTTTTAGAGGGTGATTTTAGTCTTTTTGGTAAACAAGACCGATTTGCCTCTCCTTTTGACCAAAAAACCTTCTTTTAGAGGGTGATTTTAGTCTTTTTGGGTGGACAAGACTCATTTGCCCTTCTTTTTGGCCAAAAAATCTCTTTTGGAGGGTGATTTTAGTCTTTTTAAGTCAAAAAAATTCAAATTTTGGGTTTTGGCTCCAAAATCCTCTATAAATACCCCCCCATATCCCCCCTCTTGGGCAAGATTGGTCCTTGGGAGAAACTCTAGTGTATTCTCACTTGAAGACTTAGAGTTTCTCTTGAGCTCTCTCTCTCTCTCCCTCTTCCTCTTTTCATTTCCTTCTCCAACTTAGAGCAAGTACTTTTGGAGCTTCATTCAAAAGGGGATCTTCAAGTGAAGGTGTTCATCTTCCTTAAGTCATTTCCTATTAGAGGTATGTAATCTTCATCTCTCTCATTTCTCTCTTCTTTCTTTTCATTAATGTTCTTATTATTATGTTATTTCTTTCTCTTAAACATAGTGTTGTTGTTATTTTCATTTTCTCTTCTCATCTTCATCTCCCTATGGCCAAAGGAGATAGCACTCAACCTCTTTTTAGAGACAAGAGGCTATGCTCAAATGCACCGGGAGCATGAGAAGATGAGATGATATCTTATTTTATGATTAAATCATGTTCTTTCAAGTATTCTTGTTGTTCTTGTTCTTTCTCTATATTAATATCTTATTGCTCCTTCTTCTCTTCAATAATATATTCTTGTTGTTGTTATTCTTTTCCTTAATGAATATATTTTTGTTGTTATTGTTATTTCATTTCTTCAATAGTCTTGTCCTTGTTATTTTTTTTTTTTTCTTTCTTCTTTCTTCTTCCTCTTCCCATGACCAAAGGAGATAGCCCTCAATCTCTTTTTAGAGACAAGAGGCTATGCTCAAGTGCATTGGGAGTGTGAAAAGATGAGAAGATCTTTCGTTTCATGATTGAATAATGTTTTCTCTTTTATTAAATATAACATTGTATCTCTTTCTATATTTTCTTCTCATCTTCATCTCCCCACGGCTAAAAAAGGTAGCTCTCAATCTCTTTTTAGAGACAAGAGACTATACTCAAAGTGCACCGGGAGCATGGAAAGATGAGATGATCTTTCATTTTAATCATGTTCTTTCTTTTCATGAATACATTCTTATTGTTTTTTTTTTTTTTTTGTTTCCTCTTATTTTCCTCTCTTCCTCATTTCTCCATGGCCAAAAGAGATAGCTCTCAATCTCTATTTTAGAGTCAAGAGGCTATACTCAAGTGCACCGAGAACATGAGAAGATGAAGTGGTATATCAATTCATAGTTACATCATGTCTTCCCTCCTAATTGAACTTTGCTTTTTCCATCATTCTCTTTCTTTCTTTCATTCCTTGAATGTTATCTATAAATTATGCACGCATGATTGCTTGGTTCTTTACTTACATGTGAATGTATGGCGGGAATGAGAGTGTGGTTTGGGGACTCTTTATTTTCATATTAATTTTTGAGGTTGGGACTTGTCCAACCCGGGATAAACCCTCACGAAAATGTACATATTAATATGCATTTTCATGACATTTTGCGCTAAATTCTTTCTTAATCATCACATTAGGAACCCTAACGAGTGCTTCGTTATGTTGCTTGTTTTCTTTCATACCCAACGGTGGAAGAAATATATCCCTTACAACAAACTAAATAATAACATTCTATACTTATATAAATCATATTTTCCAAAACATTTTCAAAAAGAACCTTCTAATATGGCCTTAGGGACTTAGCTTAGACTCTTGCATGAGTCCAAGCTCCCCTCTGGCCCACATTAAATTTGAAGTTGGTAATTTTAAGTTGTTCCTTGATTTTTTTTAATCTTATGAAGGTATGGATGTATACACATGTTATATACATTTATGCCAACATGATGACCCCCATCTTTCTCTCTCTATACTTTCACTTTCTATTTTATAAATTTTCATATGTGCATGAATACGTATGTACATGTGTTCCATCTCCTCTCTTTCAAATATTTATTCATCTTTTCAAGACAAATATCTTCTCTTATAACATTTCTCATACCCATATATGCGTATGATATTTTTCTTTTCCTCTAAAATCTCTCTTTCTCTTCGAATCAATACATCTTTTTCTCTTTATATGTAATGATATGTACACAAGTATGCATGTCTTTCTCTATATCTCTCTCTTTCCTTTCATAAGAGTGTTTTATCTCTTGTATTCTTCTTAACATTCTCATCTCATAAACTTTCTATTTACCAACTTCAATAAGACCACAAATCAAGTAATGACCCAATATTGAAAACATGCTTGATGGTCTACAATCTCTATCCCTTTTCAAAAACTTTTCCTTCTTATATACAATAATTATAATAACGAAATCTTAGATGTATGTTGTGGTAGGAATGACATTAGATGAATGTTGTGGTAGGAATGTTTTACATTTTTTTCAATCATATAGGGTAAATGCATCCATGCATTCTCACCCACTTTATTTTATTTATGATCACAAGCACATCTCCAAAGGAACTTAAGCAAGAAGGGATGGAGCTCTAGCTAGGTGGTAACCGAATTAGAGCAAAATCTCAAACCTACTTAAAGTCTTAAGAGAACACTAAAGTGATTTCAAAATGTTTTCACAAGTTTTTCAAATGATATTTACTAGTTTCACTTTTTCCTCAAAACATTTCACATTTTCAAGCAATTTTTCAAGAACCATTTCAAAAGTTTGAAACTCCAAACTTTCAATATTTTCTACACCGCATATAGAATCAAAAAGATATTTAAGTTAAAACGAAATGCATCAATGATAAACATAGTCATTGGGTTGATTACCCCCGGTAAAGGCACCGGGAACGGTCGATCCTCGTACCGACGGGCGAGTCCATTTCTTTCCTCTTTCAAAACAAAAACCTTATTTTTCTGGAGCACTCCAAAACCAATGAAAATTTTGGGATGCAAACAAATGGCGACCGTGATGGGACCCGTTATCGTTTGGCTATGATTATAATTGATGCATTTTCAATAATTTGAACATCTCATACATTGCCAATGATAAAGCATGTCCCCTCTTTTGGCCTCGACCCCATTGGCATTTCATTGTATTGTTTGGTGATTGTGATTGTGATTGTTTTCTTGCACATAAGACTAATTGAGAAGGATCAATCATGTTCACACATATCTATGATCATATACCACCTTTCTCAATTTAGGAGTTGTTTGAAAACCATGTTGTTTGAAAACCATGTTTGCTCTTCTATTTTAATCTTCAAACTTAGGCAACATTGCATTAGAGACAACTCATTTTATATGATTTCTTATATTTCAAAATTCCTCATACCTATTTGTCCCGGTCATCATGTTGCCGGGCTTGGTCTTTGGCGGTAGCACAAGACTAAGCCTTACAACTAGACCACACCTTGGGCGGGAACGCCCCCTCGTTAGTACCATGAGTGGTAATTTATGGTATATCGACGAGTGATCAAGAAGAAGTTGATGAGCTATACCTTTAGTTGCCTAAGGAAGAATCTATGCTCGTACTAAGCCATTTGGGTAAGGTATATAAGCATAACTTGATATCGGATTATCGTGATATAAAATTATCTCAATTAGGTTCCTATACCCAATTTTCTATAAAAAAAAAAAAAAAAAAAAAAATTCATGATAGATGTTTATGTGCGTGAAACCTTATGTGATGATTTGCAATCTCATTCCGCACATCTACCTCATATTGTCTTTGTCAACATAGTCAATGTTTTCCATTAATTCCATCTTTATCTTTTAAAGTCATCATTCAAGATGTATTCTTTCCAACGTGGTGTCACATTCCCTTATGATCACATCCTCTTTGGGGAAGGTCCCAAACGGTCCACCTACATTTCTCTTGAGTCTCAACCTTTGGCTCCCGAATGGTATCGGACTTGGCATCCCACCTTCTCTAGGATGTTTCCTTCTTACTTTGAAGAATGTGGGCTAGAGACAGTGGCAGCTGGAGGAATGCAGTCAGTTAATGGAAATTTGGTACATGCAATCGCTGAGCGTTGGAACCCAAGGACCTCCTCTTTTTGGTTTCCATGGGGAGAAATGACAATATGACTAGATGAATTTACCGAAATACTAGACCTCCCTACCCCAACTTGTGACCCAAATGATCTATTGGAAAAACAATTCCTTATGAATCCAACCAAGGTAAATGCAAATGACCTCATTGCTCACTTTACTGGACGGAAAACTTGGCCTTTAGTAGAAAACCATGAAAATCAAAGCATCAACATGAAAAATTTGTATGAAGAATTTGGAACCTATGTTGAACCTTCTACCCTACCTCGAAAAGCCATAGGAAGAATTAAACATTGTATGATGCTCTGCACAGTAGGAGTGACCATTTTTACCAATGGAAGTGACCTTTTAGATGTCCGTATTGCCCAACTTTTTCGAGTATGGGGCATAGAGGGACCCGACACTTGTCAGTAGCAATGACAGCTTTAGCCTTCCTTTACCGAGGACTCACTCGCTTTACCATTGGAGATATCGACTTCATAGAAGGATGCACATATGCTTTACAATTGTGGTTCCTCAAGCATGCGGGACCCCAAGCCAATCTATTCAGAAACACTGATGGATCATTAACAACCTTGGAGCAATACCGTCGTTTGATCGAGCAATTGAATGAAGGAGAGATCATTTGGGATTATTGTGATCGTCGGCAGAGCCTACCTCGATACACTCACCATCATCATGGGCGTACCACACTCTTGGGCCCTTACTTCATAGTTGATTATTGTGCTGATAGATGTATGAGACAGTTCTCTCAAAGGCATAAGATGGTCTCTGTGCATGCACCAATTGGAGCTATTCCAGAATTTGACCTTAGTTCTCCTCAATGGACGGCATTGTTTGCAGTAGCTCGACAAGAATGGAAGACACAAATATCATACACTTGGTTCATAGGCCCAGTGGTGAAGAAGGAATATGCTGAGTGGTGGGATGCCAACCGACCACCATCCATCCTTCCCTAAAAGTTTTATGTTGTCAACTTTGTATTCCTTCTGTCGTTGTCATCTTTATTAGTGTCTATGGATGTAACTTTTAAAACTTGTAATGCAATATGAACCTTCATTTTGTCATCATTTCCATCCAATAACTCTATTTTCTTATGTCATATGGTGAATACTTGAAAGCCAACAAGATGGTTGAAACTAGATCGCAAGCTAAGCAGACTCCTCAAAACGAGGCTTCATCCTCTGAACTCCGTCCAGAAACACTTGGCCTCCCAGCAATCGAGCCAGAAGCTTACTATATGTTCCGTTTGTTCATGGAGCGATTTATGAAGGAGCAAGAAGAGCAAAAGGCTTTGATGGTTACTCCAGAGACGGATAATGAAAAGACTGCCAAGCAGAAAAGAAAGAAGAAAAACAAGTCTTTTGTTGAGGATGAAGACTATTTGAGTTCAGATTCGACAACTAGTAAGGAAGAAAAACCCGAACTGTCTTCTCTCAAAAAGAAAAAGACAACAAAGAAAAATAAAAAGGGAAAAGATGTTATGATAGAAAACAGCTCACCCAGTCCTATCACCACTGAAAGTTCGGAAGAGAAGCCCAAAAGGAAGAGAAAACCTACTAAGAAAGTAAAAAAGACAAAGAAATACATCACTAGCAGCAGCTCAGACAGTGAGAGTTCTGAAGAAAAAGTAAAGGAGATCAAGGGCAAAAAGAAAAAGACCAGGCCAGAATTGGTCGAATCAAGTGATGATGAAAGTCCGACTAAGCGCAGATTCTACGAAATGGAGAAAAGAATGAACAATCTTGAGCTTAGGGGGGAGGGGAAACGTTCATACTCATGTGAGGACTACTACCTTGGCATTGAAGGAGACGAAGACGTGAAAGGCTTGCCCAGAGAATTCATCAGATATGATGGAACCACCTGTCCACACGTTCATCTTTCAACCTTTTTCAATGATTGCTACAAAATTCGGACAAATAACAGAGCTTTGTTCCGATATTTTCCAAGAAGTCTTGAAGGCATTGCCGCACAATGGTATAAAGAAAATATCAATCCAATCGAGCTGAAAGAGTTTGACAAGTTGATTAACATGTTTGTTGAAAGATTTGAACAAAATGCTCCCATGGCTCCAACCCTCAGTACCATTTGCAGTCTTCGTCAGAAACAGGGAGAAAAGGCTCGAGAATTCATCCGAAAATGGAGAATGCAATGCAATAAGATGAAGGAGCCCATTTCTGAGACACAAGCCTTGTCACTCATTAGGAAAAATCTTGCCCAACCCTTGAAAAGTCTCATCCGCAATGCCCCGATCAAAACCTTTGCTGAGTTAATTGAACAAGCAAACTCGATAGAAGAAGGGATTGAGGAAGGAGATTTTGATGGAATTATTGCTCCTAAGTACAAAGAAGATGGAAAGAAAGGAGGAAGGACACAACTGCCTGCACAATTCATAGCCAATGCTGGCATTAGAAAGGACCATGATAATAACTATACGCATGACAAGGGAGTCAGTTTCAAGAAGAACACACAGTTTCTCAAAGGCGACGATGAAAGGAAGAACAAACACCCAGGTTGGAGCTACGACCGAAAATTCACTCCTCTGAGCCAGTCTCGGGAGAAGATCCTGGAATACCTTCTCGCCAAAGGAACTATCGTCTTGCCAAAAGTGTCAGAGCCTCCGAAAATGATGGGAGGAAATAAAGAAAAACTGTGCAAGTTTCATCGTACCCCTGGTCATGACACTGAGGATTGTTTTGTTCTCAAAAATATTATTCAAGACTTCATCAACAAAGATCTCAAGATTTGTGATGATAGTACCCCTGAGATACTAAGGAATCCATTCCCTGACCACGGAAAGGCGGTAGTAGCCATGATCACTACAGTCACTCCACTTCCGTACCATCCACAAGAGCACATTCGACCTTATATTGGGAGCAGCTCACACAAAATCATGGTGGTAGACCAAGGTAAGGAACCTCTAGATTTCATTGCTATGATGAAAGGCAGGATAGAAAGTTTGCCCAAGAAACTTCCTATGATTCCAAAGACTTTTATCTTACAAGGCGACGAATCATCAAATGACTCCTCAGATGAAGATCCATGCTATTTGGACGTTCTCCCCTTGGAAGAGCGTATGGATGAGGGAAACTCGATTCAAGCTTCTAAAAATCAGTCAATTACCTTCTCAGAAAAAGACCTCTCAAAATGGGGATATTTCCATGAAGATGCTGTTTACATCGTTGTTCAGGTCAATGGGATGACGGTGCCACATGTTTTGATTGATGGAGGAAGTGGTTTGAATATTTGTCCTGATCTCACGGCTAAAACATTGGGGTTTCGTGAAAACGAATATCGTTCTGATAATACCAAGATCTACGGATACGATGGCCGAGGCATGAACAGCAAAGGTACCCTTGACATGAATGTGATCATTGAAAATACTAGCCATTGCATTATATTTCATGTGGTAGACGTACCACCATCATACAACCTGCTTTTGGGACGACCTTGGATCCATCAAGTACGAGCGATCCCATCCACTCTTCATCAATGCCTAAAATGGAATTTTGGTCCATCAGTCATCACTGTCCGTGCTGAGGATCTGGTCAAGAGGTTGATGCAACCTATGCTCCCTAGGCCAATTGATCCGGTAGATGTACCGAGCATAAGAACAACAAAGGACAGACCATTGGAAGAATGGATGCAGAACATGGAGATAGAGGAACCATCCGGGAATGCTTATGCTATTTCAAGCAATCGTGCAAGTTACCAAGAACACCTATTGTATGTTCATTTCATGAAAAACCCCAAGGGTTTTCAGTTGCTTCTGAAAGGTGGCTACCGTCCATTCACTGGCCTTGGGAAAAATGAAGATGGCATCTTGCAACCAATTAGCATATCTTTTCAGATGAACATGAGAGGACTGGGATATCATGAAGGAATTTGAAGAAGATCTTGGGGGCTGATAGTATTCACTTTTGTTTCAAAATCCTCCCATGAATTTTGTAATTTTGAACATCTTTTTGTCTCGTCTCATGAGAGAACCCATTCTATGAACTAAGAACTTTTTTTTTATATATATGCAAATGCAAGTAATTTTTTTGTTGTCAATTTCGTCCAACTCTTTCCTTTATCCTCTTTACAGGATGTCGGAACTCAATATGTCTCAGTTTATTCTTTTTCCACGAAAGTCCCCCAGAAAGCATTTATCGAACAAGCAGTCGGTGAAATGGAACCTATGGCAATACCCGAGTCAGAATTACCAGAATTCACTCAGATTCAGAAACAAGAGCATCCCTCATATTTGGTGAATGATCCAATTGAAGAAATTAATATTGGAACCAGTGAAGATCCTAAAATTCTTCAAATTGGCACTAGTTTGTCAGCGAATGAGAAGAAAAGATTGGTGAACTTTCTTATAAGTAACCAAGAAGCTTTTGCTTGGACTTATGAAGATATGCCAGGCTTAGACCCCCAATTGGTTGAACATCGTTTGCCCTTAAATCCTAATTGCAAGCCGATTAAGCAAAAATTGCGCAAGCTTGACCCTCGACTAGAAGGCCCTGTAAAAGAAGGACTAGAGGACTTGCTAAAGGCAAAATTCATTCGTGCCATCGATTACCCGAATGGTTGGCGAACATCGTGGTGGTCCCCAAGAAAAATGGCAAAGTTAGGTTGTGCATCGACTTTCGAGACTTGAACAAAGCCACACCGAAGGATGATTATCCTCTTCCAAATATTGATCTATTGGTAGACAGTACTGCAGGCCATGCAATGTTTTCTTTCATGGATGGATATTCGGGATATAATCAAATCAAATTAGCAGTCAAAGATCAACCTAAGACCGCTTTTACTACACCATGGGGTACTTTTTGTTACACGGTAATGCCATTTGGGTTGAAGAATGCTGGAGCAACCTATCAAAGAGCCATGGCCGCCATCTTCCATGACCAGATGCATAAAATCATGGATGCATATATCGATGACATATTGATCAAATCCAAGACAAGAGAAGATCACATTGAAACTCTTGCCCAAGTATTCGAGAGGCTTTTACAGTACAAGCTTCGCCTGAATCCTCAAAAATGTGTGTTTGGGGTTGAGTCAGGCAAACTGTTGGGTTTCATGGTCAGTAAGAAGGGAATTGAAATGGATCTTACAAAAGCCAAGGCAATAATCGATATGCCACCACCTACCAATATCAAGGAGTTGCGAAGCTTGCAAGGACGAATCCAATCTATCAGACGATTCATTTCCAATCTGGCCATGAGATGCGAGCCATTCAACCAGCTACTGAGGAAAGGTGTCAAGTTTGAATGGGGTTTTGAATGCCAACAGTCATTCGAAAGGATCAAGAAATACCTTCTAAATCCACCAATTCCAAAACCACCAACGTTGGGAAGACCACTGCTACTTTACATCACAGTGAATGAGTCAGCATGTGGCGGCTTTTTGGCACAATATGAGGAAGGAAGTCGCATCGAATATGCAATCTATTACATTAGCAAGACTTTTGTTCAGTACGAAAAGAAGTACTCTCCAATAGAGAAAACTTGTCTGGCATTGGTTTGGATGTGTCAGAAGTTGAGACATTACTTATTGGCTTGTGAGGTCAAGATACTCTCCAAACTAAATCCTCTCAAGTACATCTTGGAACAACCATTCCTTAATGGGCGTATCGCAAAATGGTAAGTTCTGTTGATGCAATATGATCTTGAATATGTGTCTCAAAAGTCAATCAAAGGACAAACAATTGCGGATCAGTTAGCAGACTTCCCTCAGTACGAAGAAATCAGAACAAATGATGAGTTTCCAGATGAACATGTACTAAGATTGGAAACGGTTTCGACATGGAAGATGTACTTTGACGGGTCCAGAAATGTGATGGGAGCAGGCATAGGCATCTTACTCATCACTCCAGAATGCGAAATGATCCCGTACTCTTTGAAACTTGATTTTCCATGTACCCATAACATGGCTGAATATGAAGCCCTCATACAAGGACTTCGTTCTTTATTGAGTTTTCAAGTGAAAAGAGTGCATGCCTTCGGCGACTCTCAGCTTATTATAAACCAAGTGAATGGAGAATGGCAAGTCAAAGATGAAAAGTTGGTGCCATATCAAGAAATTGCTACCTCCTTAATCTGTCAATTCGAAGAAGTACAATTGGCTCACGTAAAGAGAGAAGGTAACCCTATTGCGGATGGCCTCGCGAGCTTAGGATCAACCATCACTTTTCGAACCAATGAAGCAATCCGCTCTTTTGAGATTGGAAGATTAGAACACCCTGCTTTTGAAACGATGGCGCATGTTCATCATATCCAAGGGGGGATACGCCTTGGTACCATGACATCAAAAGGTATATTGAAAGCGGAGAATTCCCGACTGAAATGTCTAAAAATGAACAAAAAGCAATACAACGTATGTCAGCAAGGTACTTTATCCTAGCAGGGGTATTATACAGACGTGGATTTAGCACTGAATACTCTCGATGCCTTGATGAAGATGAGGCAAAGAAAGTAATCGAAGAATCACATCGAGGAGATTGTGGAGGCCATGTTGGTTACCAAACCCTCACCAAACAAATAATTCGAGCAGGGTATTATTGGCCTACCATGCAAAAGATTGTCACCAATTTGTCAAAAGATGCAAAGAATGTCAACTGCATGCTCCAGTAATTCATGCCCCAGCATCTCACTTGCATTCTGTGACATCTCCTTGGCCGTTTTCAATGTGGGCCTTTGACGTAGTCGGACCGATATCCCCTGCAGCTTCTAACGGCCATAAGTATTTTCTTGCTGCAACAGATTATTTTACCAAGTGGGTAGAAGTCGTCACACTTAGAACGGTGGAAGGACGTCATGTAGTGTCCTTCATTCACAAAAATCTTCTTTGCAGATTTGGAGTCCCTCATGATATAGTATCAGACAATGGGACTCATTTCAAGAATGAAAAGATGAGGCAGTTGTGCAGCAAATACCACATCACGCACATTTTTCAGCTCCTTATTACCCCAAGGCAATGGACAAGCAGAGGCTACCAACAAGATCCTGATCCGCATCTTGGAACGGACAGTAGAAACAGGAAGAGATTGGCATGAAAAGATGCACAACGCTCTATGGCATATCGCACCACTATGAGAACTCCAACAAATGCCACTCCAGTAGAGCTAGTCTATGGAACAGAAGTGGTTCTACCATTACATGTGTTGAAACCTGCTTTGAAGTTCGCTTCTCTCATAGAGCTCCCTCTTACTCAATATCAACAAAAAGGCTAATGCAACTCGATTTGCTAGAAGAAAAGAGGCTAAAAGCGGCTGAACATGCTGAAGCTTATCGCCAAAGGGTAGCCAGACAATTTGCCAAGTCAGTTATCGAGAGACGGTTCAAAGTGAATGATTCGGTCCTACGATCTGCAGTGTACCTGAGAGGACGACCACGAGGCAAGTGGGCACCAAATTGGGAAGGCCCATATGTCATTAAGGAAGTTTTGCCCCACAATTCATACCGACTAATTGATGCTGATGGGGTGGAATTTGCCGATCCTGTTAATGCCCTTCACCTCAAGAATTTTATGCCTAGTTCTCTTGTATTCATTTTCCAATCAATGTCAAACATTTGTGTTTCCACATCGACTATTCAATCTAGATTCTTCCCAGTTGTAAAACATGACAATTACACTGGGGCATTTTTTATTTTTATCGTTCAGGGCTTGAGAGCAACCCGTGCAGGTAAAGGGTTAAACCCGCAATATGAGGGCAACCCATGCAGGCAAGAGGTTAAACCTGCAATGCTAGCCAAAGCAACCCATGCAGGCAAAGGGGTTAAACCTGTGCTACAAGCCAAGCAACCCACACAGTTAAAGGGTTTCAACTTGTGATGCAAGTCAAGGCAACCCATTCAGGGGGGTTAATCCTGAATTTGAAATCGGCAAACCCATGCAGGTAAGGGGTTAACCTGCAATTTAAGCTCAAACAACCCATTCAGTAAGGGGTAAAGCCTGAAACATCTCTATGAAATATCTTGCTTGAAAAATTTGTGGCATTTATCTTTGTCACTAAGCACGGCTAACACCGGCTTATTAACAAAGAGGGGCATCTGTAATCACCCCAAATTTTTCTAAAGGACTATGATGTTTTATCCAAGTGCGAAATTCAAATTTAGGCACAAGATTTCCAAAATACTACTCTCAGATCCAAATTAAATCCAAAATAGAACTCTCAGATCCAAATTAAATCCAAAATACTACTTTTAGATCCAAAACCCAAGTTCAGATCCAAATCAATCATTTAAGACGATTTGCCCCTCCTTTTGACCAAAAACCTTCTTTTAGAGGGTGATTTTAGTCTTTTTAAACAAGACCGATTTGCCCCTCCTTTTGACAAAAAACCTTTTTTAGAGGGTGATTTTAGTCTTTTTTAAACAAGACCGATTTGCCCTCCTTTTGACCAAAAAACCTTCTTTAGAGGGTGATTTTAGTCTTTTTTTTAAACAAGACCGATTTGCCCCTTTTGACCAAAAAAACCTCTTTAGAGGGTGATTTTAGTCTTTTTCAAACAAGACCGATTTGCCCTCCTTTTGACCAAAAAACCTTCTTTTAGAGGGTGATTTTAGTCTTTTTTCACAAGACCATTTGCCCTTCCTTTTGGCCAAAAAAATCTCTTTTTGGAGGTGATTTTAGTCTTTTTAGGTCAAAAAATTCAAATTTTGGGTTTTGGCTCCAAAATCCTCTATAAATACCCCCATATCCCCCTCTTGGGCAAGATTGGTCCTTGGGAGAAACTCTAGTGTATTCTCACTTGAAGACTTAGAGTTTCTCTTGAGCTCTCTCCTCTCTCCCTCTTCCTCTTTTTTCCTTTCCTCCAACTTAGAGCAAGCACTTTTGGAGCTTCATTCAAAAGGGATCTTCAAGTGAAGGTGTTCATCTTCCTTAAGTCATTTCCTATTAGAGGTATGTAATCTTCATCTCTCTCATTTCTCTCTTCTTTCTTTCATTAATGTTCTTATTATTATGTTATTTCTTTCTCTTAAACATAGT